>NW_019735463.1:458034-482471 GCF_002891405.2 Cryptotermes secundus
AGATAATTCCTCTCAGCTGATAGGTATAATCCGTGGACCCGCTAGAAGACCACACTTTTCTCGGGCCATTATCTCCGTAACCGTTCAACTTTGGACATAGGTGTTTTGGGTTATATCGGCATACTTTAACATAAGGATCAACCTCCCGAAGTTTGGTCCATTCCTCCTGGGACACCCTGTATATATACGTGTATATAGATATAACATTTATATATGTGACATGTAATAATAGTTTCCATATGCGTTGATAATATCCGTCTGAAGATGGTTGTTTTGACCGAAATACAATATGCAAAGGATGAAAAATTAAAAACACAACTTTTATCAGCCACACTGGACGGTGCTTAAAAGTCTTATATAATGAAATAAGTTAACTATATCGTATGGTTCATGCAGTAATATTCGCTTTGCAGTAAAATAATTTTATCTCCAGTAAAATAAGATGAAATAATCGAATATGCAAAATCCAAGAAGTGCCCATTTAGAAAATAACCACATGTGCTCTCTAACATAGCACAATTTCACTCTCGTTTTCAGCTGACATGAAGTCTCGTCTTGAAGTTTAACACACTCCATACATTGGTATATTGACACCTCCTCCTAACTCCGCCTTCAATAACCTCCTCCTCCCACCCCCTTACCCGCCACAGTGCTTCGCAATAATGGCTTTAAAAATTGGATCCCATTCAAGATGGTACCATCAGCACATCACCAACCAAGCGATCATGCGCAGTATTTAGAAATCCAGTAAGTGTCACAGCAGGGTTACAAGAGAAAGTAAAGACAAATCTTGGTGCATGGATCATTACTCTCAAGGACGTAACATGTCCTTAGTCTGTTTCACATATCATCTGTGAAAGAAGTGGATAAAATGAGAAAACATTCATTCGTATTTCCTTTTACTTCCTCTGAAGCACAGGGCATCTGTGAAAGGCTTCGTCTCACTTCAGTTTCTTAATCTTATAGACAGCAGGTTGGGCTCATGGGATATGGGATCGAAGGCCGCTAACTGCACAGGACAAAGCAAGCACGGAAGAAAAGCAGACAGACATGTCTCGAGTGACATATGAACCCACGACCCCAGTTTACGAGCGGCGAAGACAGTTCATACCTTAGACCGCTCGGCCACTGCGATCGACAAAATGTGCAGAACAGGGTATCTCATGCTGGTCCCTTTGTGTTTCCACGAGTTTATT
The DNA here is from genome assembly GCF_002891405.2 of Cryptotermes secundus. Lineage (NCBI taxonomy): Eukaryota > Metazoa > Arthropoda > Insecta > Blattodea > Kalotermitidae > Cryptotermes > Cryptotermes secundus. Next base: position 459,231 of record NW_019735463.1, read on the forward strand.
CTCCAGGAATCAAGACAAAATATTGGAGACATGTAGTAATAGCTGTCTGCATTTCACGTGAAGCATTTCCCCTACAGTGAACATGCACCGAAATACAAAAATTTCCGGCAATAAATCATAAAATCTAAAGTAGTGCAGCCCATTTCCGATTCTAAAAACCCGCTTTTAATGCCTCATTTAAATAACACAACACCAAAAAACAATTCAGATCATGTCCAGCGGCTGTACTTGTGCAGATATGGTCCTAAGATTGAATATCATTCTAGATAAATAATTTATTGACTGCAGTTGTAAACATTTTACATACATCACTATTATTATTATCATAATGACAAATTCATTCTACTAATAGGAGACCATTACCTTCCTCCTGATAGTAATGTCACAATTATTGGCAATTTCTGTAACAAAGTCTAGATGAACATCAGCATCGGCTAATCATGTTAGGTGATTTTAATATAGCTAACTATGGCTGGATTAATTGCGAATCACTTCCCAATTATTGAATGAATAAATGTATGAGGGATGGGCCTTCTCGGTCCTTGCACCGCGGCCTCAGTGGTCTATTGTGCTTCCCCTTTTGATTATCCCCTCAGCAACCCCGAGCTTCGGATGAAGAGTAGGATTTTGAGCGTGGGGACGTCAAAATAGTCACTTGGTTCCATAAAGTACTGACCCTAGTGACGCAGTCTTAAATAAGATAATGCCTCACATTCACACAGGATATATGTGTGGCTGTTTCGTTTCCTTCCTGACACCTTTCACAAGTGGGACTATCACTTAGTCCAAGTTTGAAGAGGTGTCCTTTGAGGTGACAGTGTCCTGTAAGTAGTCCTACCACCCATCGTAGCTGGTTCCTGTTTAATTTCAACAGTGCCTTTGCTCTTTTAATGGAAGGTCCTCGTATGAGTCCCTTCGCTTGCCTGAGTCCAATTAAGGATCCCCAGTATTTCTTGCGTTTCCCAATTATTACTACTACAATAAAATTAGAGGAAATTCATTTTTCGCGGCCACCTGCTTTCTTGGTCTTGAGCTACCGAATAACTCTTATCACCAATTGTGTTCTATTCGATTTAGTATTCTCAAATATTATGCGACATAAGAGCTTCTATTTCAAGCTTCCCATGGTCACCCTGATAAGTACCATCCACCGCTTCTTCTTGATTTCAATTTAACTCTTGACTGTCATCGTGTCTCTCTGACCCTTCATCGCAGCCATGGTCAATGTGATTGATTGCCTGATGCCCTATAATATCTGAAGTCATTCTGACTGGTCTTGTGTTCTAAATGAAAATTCCGTCGACTCTGCAGTGAAGAGTCTCAGTGTTATAGTATGTGAAGTCACAAATCTAACCATTCCTTATATAAAATACAAAAATTCTACCTTTCCACTTCGATTTTCTGATTTTTAAATATGTCAAGAAGAAAAAACAACACTTCAGAAGATACAGAAATCAAAATATAATCACAGCTGTAGTGGTATTTCTAATTATCGCAAACTGGTTAAATCCACCAATAAAAGTCAGGCTTTGTTGGTTACAATCTGTCCATGACAATATGAAAACTAAATCTAAAGACTTTTTGTATTGTGGGTCTAAGTTTAAAAAGAGTGATCATATTGTCACCCCATTCAAAATTTGGGATAATTCAATAACAGCGCCTCAATGTACGTGGTATTGTTGAAGCCTCTGCGGATTATTACTCTTCGATTTGTAAGTCTCCCTCTTCGTTGTTATACCCCCCAAAAAAAATGATCATTTTTCTCTGATCTTTACACGTTCTTCGATTTTTGGTTCTGATGTTAAGCAGCTAATTCGATGTTTCAGCCCAAATATTTTTTCCATTTTTTTTTGTGTATAGTACATGACCAGCTCTCCCTTTATTTTAAATTAAAACGCCACCAATCTCAGATAGTTTTATTAAATCAAAGTTTACTGCAACCAAGCTACACGCTGAAACTCTAATACAGTTTCCGTCAGTTCACAAGAGCAACCCGATTCAATTTACTTTGACCTCAGCCAAGCCTTTGACAAAATTCCTCACACTTTTATGCTGCATGAACTCAGTACCTCCGAACTCTGATCGTTATTAATTGGTTCCAAAGTTATTTGTAATCTAGATTTTCTATTGTTAGCACTTTAGGGAAACCTTCCTCACCTTTTTCCATATTACATACATACAGAATTTGTTGGCCATAACTTAAGAATTTCGCATCGTCGTTATATATGTAATTGCTGAATTATGCACTATATTTTTATTCGGAATTTGTATCATTTTTATCGTTAAAACAAATTTCACATGTATAAATTTCAAACGATCAATACTCCCTTTAGTATGGCAGGAGTACCTTATCATGCCCATGGGAGTCCATGTATACACTACTTTGTGTATATTAATAAGCTCCCAAAGCCAAAATACTGAATTTAATGAAACTTGTTACAGATAACTTCACTACCCCATTTTGTTGTTCCTTATATTCGTTCATCAACGATATTCGTTCGACACTTAAATTTCAGTGATGAAAAAAAGCTAAGTAAAGCTATCCCTATAAAAGGCCGTGAAGGCCCATAGGGTTGTGAGACGTTGAGGCTCCCACATTATCTAGACAGTCGGCTCAAAGATGGCGGTAAGGTTGTCAGCCTTACGCGCCGACCGCGCTTTACCACCCAGGAAAATTATTTAATTAATTCCCGGTACACATTTCTGTTAGAGGCTGAGTCGACCCCAGGGCCATAGTGCGGCCGGAAGGATTAGGTCAGTTGAAGACAATCCAATGATCTCATCGGGACTTGAACCCGCGACCTTCCGGCTTGTAGCATAGTGCCTCAACCAACTACGCTATCGCGTGCCCCTTTCAGTGATGTATATTTTATAAAATAGTGATACTTTTTCATGAAGAAGCTACACTTTACTCAGTGTATTAGTATAGCATTAAACAGACGGAAATGCGAATTTATGGAATGCTGTAAATGCCGTTACAAGAATAAGTTGAAAATTTAAGTTGTACAGTTACAAAGTATGAAGAAAATAATCAACTTTTCAGTGACCTGGAAGACAATGAAGCGTTGTGAAGTTGCATTATGACGTTCTCTGGTATGCACTGAGTTAAACGTATGATAAAGAGCAGTGGGGGAAAGAGAGGCCGTCTGTGAGGGGAGGAGAGATAGTAATAGTGTAGACAGGAAATATTAACCATTGTCATGTCATTTCATGGAAGAGCATGACTCTGGGTTTTCGTTGTTTCGCCATTAGACTTACGAGTATGATTGACCAGCACCCCTCTCCTTAGGTTTTTGCATACTTCTGACTTTCCTTGAGAATAAAAAACATACAACAATCGATAAGTTACTTTCGTCATTTTCACTATGCTTAATTCTGCACATACGAGCTCTGTCGTGCGCAATTCCCTGTAAACTTACCCCCTCCCCTAAACACATACATATACACCAACGAAGGTTTTTAATGGTGGACTGAACCAGTTTCAAGGCAGCCGAAACACTTCAGCTTCCATGAAATAGGACAATAGCCCATAAAGCGCTGTTAGAAGCAGCATGGCCTCTTGTGATTGCACTAACACATTTAACGCGTTTTACAGGCCGGGAGAACACACAGGTTGACAGAACTATGAGAAGTCCAAAGCATAATATATTGATTGCAACACTACATACAGTACTGCGTCCTGCCCATCACAGGCACAGGAAATGGCAAAGCCTATATGTAACAGTCTGAGTTACAGCGATAAAGCTGGTAAAGTGCAGCTGCATACCTTAATTAATTTCGTAGTATTGGGTATTGTTTATAAAAAAAAATCATTTTACATGTCCACTAAAGTTCAGCAATAGATTCTCTACACTCCCAGCACAAATTACACTCCACAGTCGACTCCTCTGTGATCAGTTGCAATCAGTGGCGAGTGGTAAGTTGAGTAGTGGAACTATAAACGGCTCGCAAGAAAGAGGTCACAGCATAATTTGGATTATTGTCCCCATATTAACTTGGAGACTGAAGAAATCCATGAAATATCTCATGAGGATAGCCAGTTTGAGGGCTGAGGTTTGAACCCAGGTACAGCCGAATGCGAATTCCAATAGTTTATATTTAACCACGACTTTCTTTTCAACAATAACCATCTACTACAGGCATGTCAAACTCAACTTGTACAGAGGGCCCCCTCAGCCCTATAAATAATAGTCCAGGGCTGCACTTCAAAATAGAAATATACATTAGATTTTGATACAGGGACATTTAATTCTATTTATTATTTAGGAATAATTTCAATATACGAGTAATTAACTAAAGTCACGTATCTTACAGTTTTAAAAAGCAAGAGAATGCCATTTTTGACAAGTATTAAACAGCTTTTCAATATGTAAAATGAGAGATTACACAAGAAATTATGTTAGAAATAGCAAAACATTTAATTTCCTGCAGCCTGATAATTTATGTCTGCGTGAGACTTCTTGTCTTCTGGTCTGTTGGAAAATTATCTTTACAAAAAATATTTCTATTAACATTTTAATATTGATTTTAATATCAATTAACTCTAAAAGTTGAGGGGCCGCACTTTGTAGCTATGGGGACCGCATGTTTGACACGGCTGATCTACTAGCATCGAGATACACAAAATATTCTTTTCATGTTCTGCTTTTCAACTAAAATGTTGTTTTAAATAAAAAATGAACGAGATAGAAGTTCCAGACCTTAATATGATCTATAGTTTATGCCGTTAACCTATCTTTTGCGCTAGGAGTCGTTTCTGAAAATACATCGATAAGTTCGATATGAGCTTCCCGTACAATGAAATAGCTTGCATTTCTCTCGTAAACCGTTCCGTTCTCTTTTCTCCTGACACGCGGCCAGTCCGCTCACAAACGCTAGAGAGATGAATTATGACAGCTCTGTGTGTTGGTTTTGGATGTATGGGCCGCGTGCGAGATAGGAGTGGGCATTTGAAATCAATTCCAGCAACTGTGCTAACTTCTCAAGATTGCTTCCGAAGAGTGTGGCCCTTGAACTAAGACGAATGCTATTGTGGGACATATGATGGAACCAGGAGCTACGTAAGGCACACGTGCATAGAAGGTACCGGCATTTCATTGTTTTAGCTAACCAACTAATCAATTAACTACTTTTGAGAAGATTACATTTTCTCAGGAACTAAGGAAATTTCTAGAAGTAGATTTTAAAGCGTTCTGACGATGGTGTATAATACTCAGAATTACTAGGTTTTGGACTTTTTTCCATCGTCCGGTGTTCTAGAGAATAAAAAAAAACACATTTCGGGAACTGGACCTGTTTCCGTCCTCAGGTGAGAGGAGACACACCTACTCAGTTGGGACTGTTAGAAAGAGTTAATCTCAATCACTGGACAACCCTTGTCAGATTTACACAGCTATTTAATCACATGAGACCAGACTAATTCGGCGGGAGATAAAAAGAAAATATACAAGAAAAATTGTGACATAGCACGCACATCGGTGGCACTAGGATAAAAAAGGAGTAGAAATTTGTGTTACCCTAGTTCCACGCATGTGTCTGCTCTATCATAATTTTTATTTTAGCCACACTGCTGTGCCCTTGGAACTTCGGAATTCAAGAGAAGTCAGTTCCCATTCCCGTATTCTCTCATATCCTCTCGGCATGCACCACGCACAGAAAACACAGCCACTCTACTGTTGCATGGCGAGAACCAAACAGAAAACATGTGTCGCATGTCAGACTGCTACTTCATTCGTCCGTTAGCAGCACTGGGAGAGAAGCGAACGACATAAAAACAGCATCATACATTGTTGCATGTTGAACCATGTTTACAGAACTGTTGCCTGGCAACGCGTTGATCAAATCCGTTACAATATAAATAGCTGTTGCACTTTCCAGTTCATGTCGAAATTTTCCTTTAAATGATGAACTAATGCAACCTGATCAGCAGTTGATCTATTATGTCGAAATTCACATTAACAATCTAAAAAAATCGTTGAAGCACAGAATAATTCTGGATAAGATTTTGTATGAAGGTGCTGACAGTTATTCAATCATTAATTCATCAGTAATCTGTCAAGACGACAGGTCCACAGTCTCTTCCAAAACAGTTCCTCCACTTGATGCGATCTAGAGCTTTCTCCTTCAAATGAGAATATCCTCTTCTGTCCCGAAGGTCATCCAGCATCTTCTTACGTCTTTTTCCTCGTCTTCTGGTCACTTCTATCCGCCCCTCTACCTTTCCTTCAATAACTTCTTTTAGAAGGCAGTTACCGCGTAAGATATGACCAATCCAATTAGCCTTCCCTTTTCTTATTTCGTGTAGGATATTCCTCTGCTCACTGACTCTAAATAACACTTCTTCATTTCTCACATAATCGGTCCAACTGATCTTCTCCATCCTTCTCCAACACCACATTTCGAAGCTTTCCAGGTGTTTCTGATCTACTGCCCTAAGTGTCCAAGTTTCAGCCCCATACAAAGCAATGCTCCAAATGTATCATCAATTATCATCCTTCTTGTATATAGGGAAACAATGAGGATCTATCCACAACTGAGATGATTCTACGGTGTTAAATATAGTGTAAATGAGCTTATAGATCTCAGAATGTAATGTTTTACCACACGCTTAATTAAGTCGTGTCAGAATTCGTTCAATATCTTTTCAAATTTCCAGTGTCAATCTCAACTTCAAAAAGACTAAACCCAGTTACGGATGGCTCGATTATGTTCATATGCAGAATCTCACAGAAATTTGAAGAATGAATAGTACGGCCAAGAACAATGAGAACAGTGGTTCCGTAAATGCTACGAACTAGAGTCCTTCGAAGACGTTCAAGCAACGGTAGGATTAGAATTGTGGTTCTTAACTTATACTAGAGACACTCGTAATGGAAACTGACGTTTCGAGTGGACGATGTGAATGACTAATTGTCTTAACACTACCACCTTCCACAGTCGTCATGACCTTTCTGTAAAAGCAGTATAGTAGAACATCAGTTGCAAAAGTAGCTTCAGTGCCATAGGGCAACAAAAAAAACAAACAAAAACAAACTCCGTGGTTTCATTCCGCAAGCGAACTATACCGACCGAGAGACCGCCGCTTGTCGGCGAAGTTAGTGCCAACTTTAGGGGATAAAGGGTGTCGCGTGGTCAGCGCAACAAATCCCCATGACAGGCCGGATGGGCATTGCCTAGGCCTTTTTTTTTTGTATTTACAATATCTTTTTCGACAATTTAATAAAATACCCATGACCGTTAAGTTCGGTTTTCTAGACCGGATAGGGCAATACATCTTGGGTTAAATATCTGTCAGACAAACGCTATCAGTAACAAAATCTCTAATCCCTATACGACGTACTGACGATCATACTGACCACGCCGTCTAAGGCCATGAACTGTCTTCACCCGCTCAAACACTAGGATCGTGGTTTCGAATCCCACTCAAGGCATGGATGTCTCTTTTTGCTTATTCCGTGTTTGTGATAGGTAGCGGCCTTGCGACGGACTGATCCCCGTCCAAGGGGTCCTACCGACTGCTTCAGATTAAGAAACTGAACTGAAACGAAGCGTTTCACTAATACCCTGTGTTCCACGTGAGAGCAACAGGAATAGAAGAAAAAGAAGAATCCCAATATTACGTCACACATTATTAATTTCACCTTCTATCGGAGCATTCCTCTTGTTCGTCAGCTTGTATAAAGTATTTTCATAAGCTGAGTTTGTAATTGAATGTCCTTATGAGACTGGTTGGACTCGTTTTCTATATCGCTGCACGATAAGTTCGGTTTCATTTCTCTGTCTCTCTTTTTTTTTTTCATCTCTTCCACATAGGCAGTCACCATAATAAACTCTTCCCGTGGACTCATTTTGCAATGGAATTCAATGAGACTTGGCTCTGGAATTCTGGGTACTGAAATATTACACGGTATGTTATAGCTCACACAATAGCTTCTTCCCCTTTCTTTCTCACTCTTCATCATATTCTGTGATATACGTACCCTTCTCTTCGCCTTCCCTGCCCGGGGTTTCGGGGTTTATTCTAAATATAGAAACTACATTCTGATGCAGTAACCGGCCAACCACAGGCATTACCAAGCCGCAATGTTGGTACAACCGCTACTGCTGCGTCTGCATTTCATGTAGTGTTATTTTCTCTTGTGAACAAGGAGTAATCAGAGAAAAATTGTCTTACACAAGAGGGAATGCAGGAATTATTACTATACGGACACTTTGTTTCGTTCTATTTATGCGACCCCAAGCCTTTATTTATTCCAACACTGCAGATCATAAAAATTTAAAAAAAACAGTGGCTTTTAAATTTTGTAGGTCGCCTCTATGGTCTATTGGTCAGAGTTCCTGGCTACAGATCCTGAGGTCCCGGGTTAGATTCCCGGCGCTACCATATTTCCTGAGAAGTAGTGGGTCTGGAAAGTGGTCCACTCAGACTCGTGAGGATAACTGAGGAACTATTTCAAGGAAATAGCGGCTCCGGTCTAGAGAACCGAAATTAACGGCCGTGGGGATTTATTGTGCAACATTCCTTATCCGCTAAAGTTGGCACTAACTTTGCCGACAAGCGGCGGTCGTTCGGTCGGTATAGTTCGCTTGCGGACTCAAGCCACGGAGAGTGTTCTTTTTCATAGTACTGAAATGTGAAACATGTACAGAAAATTCTGTAGGGGAAACCCCTATGTGTACTCTGTGTTATTTCATGCCTAACTAAAGGATTGATACTTGGGGATTTGGTAGAACGACTGTGAACCGTAAGTGGGGTAGGACACGCAAGGAAGCTTACGTAGCATCTCTTAAGATAGTACACCCCTAACATCCTTGAGAAATCAAACAGAATCATGACAAATATCTCAGAATGAAGATTTAAAACATGAATTTCTAAAACAGGGAGCCAAATTCCTTTAGCACTCAACTACAAGCCTGTTCACTGAATTTCTTTTGTGGTTTATACTATCACGTTTTCAGTGGCATGATGATGATGATCCTGTAGAACGTTGGTGCCATGATAAAACACTTCCGCGTCTGAAGAATGCCGTCTTCCGGGATGTGGCGCGGTGGAGATAGTGTCAACCGACGTTTCGGAGTACAGTATCGCCTCCATCTTCAGGGTATAAGAAACACGCGAGCGATGAACTAGCATAAGGTGTCTTGCAGTCCCACCGACACGAACCTAATCCCGCTCCGGCCTACTACCTGATGGCCCATCTCCACACACTCTTCTCCTCTCCTCTCTATTGATTATCCACTTGGCCAACTCTCCCTCCCTTCCTGTTCTCATATAGCTGGGTGTCTTCGAATGGTGGCTCAGTCTGCAGCCACCTGCTCACGTTGGTGCATCGCTCGCGGATTTCTTATACCCTGAAGATGGAGGCGATACGTTCCTCCAAAACGTCGGTTAACAAAATATCTACACGGCGCCACATTCCAGAAGACGGTATTCTTCATAGTGATCTCCGTGAAAACCTCAAATCTTACTGCCACGTCTCTTATCACCATAACCAAATCATTACCGGATATAAATTACAAAATAAATACTGGACATCGTAAAATACTAGTAGTTCTTTTGAAATTCCAGGACGATATTATGCAATGCATTTCATGATTTGGACTGAACAACACAGATGCTTTGCGTGTAGCTGAAGGGAAAGGGAGTGATGCTCGAGTTGTGGGCTCCAGGAATGCAGTACATCACACAGTCCCATTCGACCATACGAACAACGGTACTTCCTGTATATACAGCTGTGGGTTTAGTCAGAAACAATCAAAATACCATCCCGATGTTTGTTGTACATGTGTTCCTCTCAAACACTGCTTAGTAAATAAGTATTTTTTATGCTAGTGGGGTGGGACTCTCCTTTTCAACTTTGCTTTAGAATATGCAATTAGGACGGTCCAGGGAAACCAGATGAGACCGAAACTAAACGGGACACATCAGCTGTTGGTCTATGCCGATGATGTGCATCTACTGGGTGATAATGTAGATACCATATAGAAAAACAAACAAACTTTAATTCACGCAAGTAAAGAGGTTGGTCTAGAAGTAAACATTGAGGAAACTAAATATATGTTGCTGTCTCGTCACCAAAATGCAAGGTAAAATCATGATATAAAGATAGGAAACAGATGTTTTGAAAATGTGGCACAGTTCAGATATTTGGGAACGATATCAGATCGAAACCTGATTCAGGAGGAAATTAAGAGGAGATTGAACTCGGGCAATGCTTGCTACCATTCAGTCCAGAACCTTTTGTCTTCTCGTCTGCTGTCCAAAAACATAAAAATTAGAATATACAAAACTATAATTTTGCCTGTGGTTCTGTATGGGTATGAAACTTGGTCTCTGACATTAAGGGAGGAACACAGACTGAGGGTGTTCGAGAACAGGGTGTTGAGGAGAATATTTGGACCGAAGAGAGATGATGTGACAGGAAGTTGTAGAAAACTGCATAAAGAGGAGCTTCATAACCTGTACTCTTTTCCAAGTATAATTAGAATGATCAAGTCAAGAAGGATGAGGTGGGCAGGTCATGTAGCACGAATGGGGGAGACGAGGAAGATATAAGATATATCTTATAAGATATAAGATATTGGTAGGAAAGCCAGAAGGAAAGAGACCACAGGAAAGACCAAGGCGTAGGTGGGTGGACGATATTAGAATGGATCTTAGAGAGATAAGATGGGAAGGTATTGAGTGGATTGATCTGGCTCAGGACAGGGACTAGTGGAGGGCTCTTGTGAACACGGTAATGAACCTTCGGGTTCCATAAGATGCGGGGAAATTCTTGAGTAGCTGCAGAATTGGCGGCTCCTACAGAAGGGCTCAGCGCCATGAGTAAGTAAGTAAGTGGGGTGGGACTAAGTCCCTTGTACTGCGGCCACTTCTGGTCTATTGTACCAGCCCCAGGTGATAGGTGAGGGTGATTGCGGAGCAATTGGTGGAATGAAGATTGGCAGGGGAAACCGAAGTACTCGGAGGAAACCTACCCCAGCGCCAATTTGTCCACCACAAATCCCACTTGACCAGACCCGGGATCGAACCCGGGCCGCCGCGATGGGAAGCTAGCGACTAACCGCTTCAGCTATGACGCGGCCCTAGCAAATAAGTATGTACAAACACCCAGTAAAAATTATACCTGAAAATGGTCCAATCCACTTCATTAGTACAGTGCGCTCATAAACTCAGAAGCAAATAATAATCTCGCCTTCCGAATTATACGTGTCAGTAAGAGAAGTTATGTACATAAACAAGTTCTTAACGGATGTTAGATTGCCTCAAAGCGTAGAACTCCCTTTACACAGCCACGAGTCTGTAATCAAATTAGCATTTGCACGAAACCAATTTAACTCAGGTTAGTTTGGTTTCTGAAATATATACTTTTGATTAAAAAAAATATCAGTACTATAATCACTCTTGCCTGTAATGTAATGTATCCAGTTGAAACGCAAAATGGCAATATCATTTTAACCGACAGTAAGCGTGCAGCAGTTGTGCAACAGGCGAGTAAGTAGTACCGGTGTACTCAAGCCCTTCTTGATGAGCAGCCAATTGTGCAGCTACTCAAGAATTTCTCAGCATTTTATGGAAGCCGAAGGTTCATTACCGTGTTTATGAGAGCCCTCCACTAGTCCCTATAAGAAGTAACAATACGATACGTAAATCAGTACGCTTTTTTTATTGCTAGTGGTGTGGGACTAAGTCCCTTGTACTGCGGCCACTTCTGGCCTACTGTACCAGCCCCAGATGATAGGTGAGGGTGATTGTGGGGCAATTGGTGGAATGAAGATTGGCAGGGGAACGAATTACTCGGAGAAAACCTGCCCCAGCGCCACTTTTTCCACCACAAATCCCACTTAACTAGACCCGGGATCGAACGCGGGCCGCCGCGGTGGGAAGCCAGCGAGTAACTGCTTGAGCTATGGCGCGGCCTAATCAGTACGCTTGCCGAGATATTAGAAAGTTCAGAACGCGGCTTCCCCTTCTCCCGCCTTCATTATTCTGCAAGCATCCTCAACATCGACACCGAAATCCTTCACACTCCGACGGAACTGAAGTGCCCAGTGACGAGTGGATCCGTGTGCATTATGTTATATTCAGCAGAGAACATACTAATGACAATTCAGCAGCGAACACATACAATGTGAACAAATAGAATTGTACGCAGAAATTCCGAACTAAATCACTAAGAATGAGTTTCTGCAGCTCTCGCGAAAAGCCCAAAACAATATTGCTACTGCTGCCGTGTGACAACTGAACAAAGTCATTTTTGAAGGGCAGCACGAGATACGTGCATATGAGGACCTTAATTATCTTGCATGAACGTCTCAGGAATTAGGAACTTGTTTATATAAATTCCTATCTAAGAGACACTAGAATACCTGGTCTTGACCACTATGAAGTTGACAGGATGGATTCTGTTTACAAGCCATGGACCTGCAACCAAATTAACGCTTGTATCAAACTCATATTGCAGAAGGTTCTTTAGTTTCTGAAATATGAACTTGGCGTCAAGGAAACATACAATGAAATTGTTACTGTGTAAACGAGGACAATTGTCTGGCCTTCTTAGAAGTTATTTTTAAACTAAGCGGGCTGAGGGTTTCTTCGCGAAACTTCCTTAATTTCTGTTCAGACAGTGAAACATCAAAAAGAGCTTAATACCTTGACTCTGTATATGGGATTCGAAGATGCTGGGTTCAATTACAGCCAAGAATATTATTAGCTAATTCCTTAAGTTGTGAGCAAATTATGGCAGAAAGAGATTATGATTAAGGAAGGAAGATATAGGACAGTAAAAATACAGATGGAAAGGAATATAAAACGTAAAAGAGAAAGAAAGAGGAGAGATAACAACCAAAGAATTATAAAGAAAGAAATGAACAAACGAAAAGAAATTTAGGAAACAGAAAAATAAAGAAAAGAATAAAATATATTCCAAAGAAAATCATACACGGAAATAAATATATAAAAACAAAGATTAATAATATAAATATAAGGAAATTAAACAATAAGTAATAATGCAAAAAGGAGGAGAAAGAGGGAGATAACAAAATTATCGAAAATAAAAGCGAGAAGCAAAGAAAACAAAAAACAAAAGAGAAAAACAGAAAGAAAATAAATAAGAAAGAGAGAACGTGAAGTAAACGAAGTGTCAAAAAGAAGGATTAGTAATAAAAACATAGGAAGTAATCAGGAAATTACGAAGATAGGTAGGCAGGGCCTTAATGTGTAAGGCGATATGTATGAGCACACAGCGCCCTACCGATATGTGATTGATGCCGTGTCTTCTAATGGCTGTGCGAGGGTCTTCCTGCTAAGTGATCACGCAGTAATGGTTCAGAGCCGTGGGGTTGCAGGCCGGCCATCATTATCATCCATCAAGCACCACCTGCTGGGCACGGGGGTTGCTATATTGGGGAAGTAAACTCACCGCAAGAGGGCGTAATGGTTTCACATCTCCGGAGAAAGGCCAGAGTGCCGCTTCTGTAGGGTACACAGTGGAGTGGGGAGGGGCATTTCAAACTTACACGGAATATCTACTTTTCAAGAAGAAAAGAAGTAATTCGAAATATTGCCCTTTTGTATCAACGATTTTGTAAAAAAATATATATATCATTTACTTCATCAAGGAGACAGGATGTACATATACGTACATTTTTCTTTTATTGCTAGTGGGGTGTGACTAAGTCCCTTGTACTGCGGCCACTTCTGGCCTATTGTACCAGCCCCAGATGACAAGTGGGTGATTGTGGAGCAATTGGTGGAATGAAGATTGGCAGGGGAAACCGAAGTACTCGGAGGAAACCTGCCCCACCGCCACTTTGTCCACCACAAATCCCACTTGACCAGACTCGAGATCAAACCCGGGCCGCCGCAGTGGAAAGCCAGTGACTAACCGCTTGAGCTATGCCGCGGCCCGTACATGTACGTACATACGTGTACTTAATATTACTGTACATGGTGATGCGTAAAGCGTTGTTTCTGTCCGCAGGGTGTTTCAGCAATTCTTCAACTCATATGTTGAGCGTAGTGGGAGCAACAAATAATATTGTAAGGTTTAGTCCCAGGGGCAGCGCCATAGCTGAAGCGGTTAGTAGCTGGCTTCCCATCGCGGCGGCCCGGATTCGATCCCGGGTCTGGTCAAGTGGGATTTGTGGTGGACAGAGTGGCGCTGGGGTAGGTTTTCTCCGAGTACTTCGGTTTCCCCTACCAATCTTCATTCCACCAATTGCTCCACAATCACCCTCACATACCATCTGGGGCTGGTAGAATAAGCCAGAAGTGGCCGCAGTACAAAGGACTTAGTCCCACCCCACTAACAATAAAAGAAAAGGTTTAGTCTCGACCGCCTCTGTGGTCTAGTGATCAGAGTTACTGCCTACAGATCCAGAGGTCCCGGGTACGATTATTGGCGGTACCAGATATTCTGAGAAGTAGTGGGTCTAGAACGGGGTCAACTCAGCCTCGTGAGGAAAACTGAGTAGCTACCTGAATGGAAAAGTAGCGGCTCCGGTCTAGAAAATCCACATGAACGGCCGTGGGAATTCGTTGCGCTGACCACGCGACACCCTCTATCCGCTAAAGTTAGCACTAACTTCGCTGACAAGCGGAGGTTGCTCGTTCGGTATAGTTCGCTTGCGGACTAAAGCCCAGGAGTTTGTTTGTCTGTTTAGTCTAATTTAGTGTAATCTAATTACAGATTTAACTCTCCTTCAATGCGCCTTTTACCCCCTAAAATGATATGCTCTGAAGTTTGATCCGCACAGTTCGCTGGAGGCAAACCTGAAAGCCGTTCTTAAGAAAGAGATACTGGTTTTGAATAGTTAATATTTTTAGGAACCCTGTTAAAATACCAAATCTGAGGGCAATTAAGATAGTGGTTCTTATGTCGCTCTTGTCTATTAAGATCATATGCCCGCTATGTTAGTAACACTGGTAAGGGGAACTTGAGAAGTAAGGAAACGTAAATGCCTTGAATGACATTATGTTGATAAGTAGTAAAATAAATTCTTTTAACATAATGGGTAGCAGACAAAAAAAAACAGGAATTATGAAAACCATAATTATGCTTCACTTATATGAGTAAAAAATTAAAAAGACAGTAAAGCTATCCCTGTACCAGGCCATGGAGGCCCATAGGGTTGTGAGACGTTGAGGGTCCCACATTATCTAGACAATCGGCTAAAAGATGGTGGTAAGGTTGTCAGGCTTACGCGCCGGCCGCGCTTTACTCCCAAGGGAAATTTAATTAATTCCTAGTAGTTATTTCTGTTAGAAGCTGAGTCAACCCCAGGGCCATAGTGCGGCTGGAAGGATTAGGTCCATTGAAAAATATCCAATGACCTCATCGGGACTTGAATCTGCGACCTTCCGGCTTGTAGCAACCAACTACGCTACCGCGTGCCCCCCTTACTTATATGAGTATATATAGATAGCAGAACAGAAGTCTTCAAGAAGTCTCACAGACCATAATAAGGCATAAAGTTACGGAAACAAATTCGTCTAAAGCTAAAAATTAAATAAGAATTACAATTGTGCCTTCCGCACTGCTAGCTACACAGTAGTGTCAGATAAGTTGCCGCAGAAGCACGGGGAATGGTTTCTGTACGGCACACGAAGTCACTGACCAACTCACATGAATCGAAGAATTCGGTTGCTCGGTATTTTTAACAATGAACTGAATGTCTGAGTCTTAGCTATTGGTTCATTCGTAAGTCAGTATTGTAGTCGGCCGTGTCATAGCTCAGGCGGTTATTAGCCGGCTTCCCACGGCGGGGGCATGGGTTCGATGCGAGGCCTAAGAATATGGGATTTCTGATGGACAAAGTGGCACTGAGGCGGCATTCATCCGAGTACTTCGGTCTACCCTAGCAATTCTCATTCCACCGACTGTTCCACACTCATCATCATCATCATCTATCACCCGGATCTGGTAGCGGAGTCAATTAGTGGCCGACGTACAAATTGGACGTGTCCCACACCACCAAACGATAAAAACTTAGTATTGTAAAAATGTAGTCGTTAGCTTCGTCATGTATTCTGTCCGTCCGTCTGCATGCATGTAGCAATTCATGAAATAGAATATTGGCGAGTATTGCTGCTAAATTCCAATTGTGGTTAGCGTTGAACAATTACTGATCGAGGTTCAACCGCATCTCGAGACTTATTCGCGAAGCGTACATTGTTTTTATTATGGTTTCAGAGAAAAATAAGATAAACTTTTTGCCTAATATATTTTTCCTTATGTGAATAACAGAGCGGATGAATCAGAAGTGTTCTGCTATGCTTGCATTTCCTAACTTGCTTCACATTAAATTTCCAATTGGTTTCATAGTAACTGACCCCACTAGCAAGCGCTCTGGATTGTAAGGGCCGAGAAACAAGAGACGCTGTAGATGACTGTTACAAATATGAAAAAATGAATATTCCACCAGTAGCACATAAAATTCGGGCTCGAAGAACTGATGGTGACTGTAAAGGGTGTGTCAAAATAAGTGACGATATTCTCCTAAATCGCAGAAAGGACAAATCTGCTATTTAAATCATAAATTTATTCTGACCCGGTGGAGGAGATCTATGCAAATATTCTAGCAGAAAAAGCAATTAACTTGTAAAGTTAACTGTTATGTTACTCGATAATCATCATCCTCATCACCTTCATGAAATAAGGCTTGTTTAGTCAGTTCTGTCCTTTTGAAGGGGACATTGCTCACTCCATCTTAACTGTGGACACCCTATGTTTCGTCGTCTTACTGGGTTATAAGTTAAAATTTTCTATGGACATGTTTAGATGCCATTCGTCATTTCGAGAAACCCTAAAAACAATATCTGTATATATTGATACATTTATATATTTAAATACATGTACGATATTTTGTAAAACGCGATAATTTAGATAAAGGCCCCGTCTAATAATTTATGGCAACGGGTGCGGTAGTTTCGGGCAAGACACGGAAAGGATTTTTTTTATTGCCAGTGGGGTGGGACTAAGTCCCTTGTACTGCGGCCACTTGTGGTCTATTGTACCTGCCCCAGATGATAGGTGAGGGTGATTGTGTAGCAATTGGTGGAATGAAGATTGGCAGGGGAAACCGAAATACTCCGAAAAAACGTGCCCCAGCACCACTTTGTCCACCATAAATCCCACTTCACCAGACTCGAGATCGAACCGGGGTGGCAGCNTTACAAAGACAGTAAAGCTATCCCTGTACCAGGCCGTGAAGGCCCATAAGGTTGTGAGACGCTGAGGGTCCCACATTATCTAGACAATCGGCTAAAAGATGGTGGTATAAGATTTCCGGGCTCCATTCCCGATTCTGTTATGAATGTAGAAATAAAAATGAAATATATATTTTTGTAACATCTACTCATAAAGAGGGCCAATTCATAAATGGGTTAGGTCATAATGCAATTTAAATATCAATTCATTGATTTGGCTTAAGAATTTTTGAGTAATCTCTTGCTTATGGGTTCAAGAACTCCACTGCAAATGCGATTTATGAAGCTCGTAATGCAGCAACTTTCTCCAGTCCTTTATTTCTTCATTTCTCCTGAGTCCAATTATATTTCTCTGCGCTTTGTTGTCGAATACGCCGAATCAATCGAATGAATACGTTTCACCTAATTGTATAAGGATCTCTTCTAACACTCTACGAGGTGAGTCACCATTATGATATAATGTGTAGCGTCTGGTACTTCGTGTTATGGAAGCCCCAGTTTGACCTGGAGGCTGGCCATATTGACCGAAGCTTTTCGTTTTTTCCTCAGACAACTTTAAATACAGCATTGCTTCCCTTCAAATTCTTTCCACTTTACCATTCACAAAACATCCTACCACTCTCCACTACATAAAAGCGATAAAGCGTGGTTCAATAAACTTAAAATTATTCAATCAATAACCAGGACGAGACGGATATAACTTTACAGTATCGATGTCACAGATACCTGCCTACAAGGTGGGAACGTATACGCGTTTTCCGGAGGGCAAGTGAAACAAGGGAGGCCATGCACTGCATCGTCGATAGCTGAGCCCACACCGACCGCATGGGTAACGAAGCTGGGAAGTGGAGATCAATACAGCTAGCCTTTGCAGAATGCAGAACGTGAAACATTAACGGTAATTTTACTTCAATAAAAGTTGCCAACTTTTGATTGTCAAGATATCAAAGGCTGAGGTATTTTAGTTGCACAATATTGGTTGTCACTTATTCTTTTATCAGTTACAGTAACTTTCAGTACTCGTAGAGTGCGAACTCTCTGGCAGTCGATATTTAAAACGACGAAATTTATATCTCTGAAAAAAAAAATTCAAAATTGTTTTTGTGTTTCACTTTTCAAAAATTAAAGAGGCAAGAGAGAGATCCTCCTCTGACTATATAACCAGCCTCAACAGATATGACAATACCATCTGGAAACCCATCAAACATTTTAAAAACCCAAGACACAGATACATCCTATAAGAAATGAAATGGCGCCGCAAATTTTGTGGGCAAGAAGTGATGAAGAAAAAGCAGCTATGTTGGCTGATTATCTTGCTACGGTTTTTACACCATATGATGACCATGCTGATAAAGAAATAGAAAGACAAATATCTGAAAATATCAGCATTATGGTACCAGAAATAAAATTTTTTACAATTAAAGAAGTGCAAAACGAAATAGCACTCCTAAATTTAAGAAAAGCACCTGGCACTGACGAAGTAACTAATAATGTTAAAAGAAATGTCAAGAAAAGGGTTAGTACTCCTCACATACATATTTAATGCTATTCTCAAACATAAATACTGGTCAAATCAGCTAAAAACAGCAGAAATAATCCTGATCCCCAAACCAGACAGAAATCTTAATGGTGTGTTATCCTATGGTCCTATAAGTTTATTACCCGTCATATCTAAGCTCCTCGAAAGAATAAGGTCTGACCCAAATACAGAAGAATGGATACCATCACATCAATTTGGTTTTAGAGAAAACCACTCCACTGAACAGCAGATACATAGAATAACACACAAAATACACCAAGCAATAGAAAATAAAGAATACTGCACATCGGTCTACCTCGATGCAAGTCAAGCCTTTAATAAGGTATGGTATCCAGGACTACTGTACAAAATTAAAAAATATCTGCCCATCACTTATTTCCACTTACTAAAATCCTACATAAGTGGCAGAGAGTTCAGAACGAGAATCAATGATAGCATATCCAACAAGTTTGCAATAAAATCAGGTGTACCACAAGGCAGTGTCTTAGGCCCAATACTTTATTTACTGTATACAGCAGACCTACCAGTAAATGCCAACACAACAATGGGCACATTTGCGGATGATACCGTGATCCTCTCGGCCAACACAGATCCAGCAATAGCTACCTTCACTGTGCAAAATCATCTAAATCAAATTCAAGGGTGGACAAATACATGGAAAATAAAAATCAACGAAACCAAGTAAGTTGAAGTACAGTTCAAGAAGAGAACAATGTCCTGCAGTTTTCTTTAATAACATACAAATACCTGAATTACCCAGCACAAAATACTTTGGTATTCATCTAGAAAACCATCTAACCTGGAAGGAACACATTACTAAAAAACGCGAACAGATTGATTTAAAAATCAAGGATATGCATTGGTTAATTGGAAGAAATTCAAGGCTCTCATTAGACAACAAAATCTTACTTTACAAAACAACAATAAAACCGATTTGGGTATATGGAGTGGAAATATGGGGATGTGCTAGCAAAACCAATATTTCCATAATCCAAAGATGTCAGTCAAAGATACTACGTATGATTACTAACGCCCCATGGTATGTTTCCAATATAACACTCCATGAAGACCTGAAAGTGCCGTTAGAAAAGGAAGTCATAATAGGGAAAAGGCACAAGATACCTCAACAAAACAGAAGGACATGAGAACGTACTAATGCAACCGTTACTGGAACCGCACAATGGGCGAAGACTAAAAAGGAATTGGCCAGCCGACCTGAGAGAGGGTTAACGAGGACTTATTTCTGGATAAGCCCTCTCCACGTCACGAAGAATACTACAGCTAATTAGCTTATAGAATCAAATGTAATTATGATCGATAATTTTATGTAAATAAGAAAAACTTTTGAAAAGGATATTAAAATTTTCTGTCACACTACACACCTAAAGAAATATATAGATACTGGAAATTAAAAATTTTATACGAGATTAAAGACGAATATTGCGTGAAAATTTATTTTCAAATCTTTATTACTATATGATTTTAATTGTTTAGAGAAACATACTTGAAACACAACGAGGACTGGGATGAGCGGGGTTGGGAGTAAGGATAAGAAATATGGGAAATGCATAGAATATTTTAGTAAGAGAAACAAAAGAAACGAGATCACATGGTAGACCTAGAGGTGACATCGAACCAGCAGGCGAATGTACACTTTTCTATGTGAACGCTGAACGAGAATAATACCAGCAGATAAAGAGGGTAGAGTTCGTTAGTAACAGGATGTGGTACACAATACTAAGAGGTCGCTGGTGCGATGTCATTGGTCCCATGCCCCAAAAAAGGATAAAATTGATGAAATGAAGAACAGCTTCTACGAGGAACTGTAACATGTATTCGATAAATTCCCTAACACATTAATTTTCTTTTAGTAGATTTCAATATCAACGTAGGTAGGGAAAACAATTTCAAACCAACGATTGAGTATGAGAGTTTACACGAAAATAATAATGATAACTGAGTTAGAGTCGTAAACATTGTCATATCCAAAAGTCCGACTCTCAAATGTACAATGTTCCCACATCGTAACATTCATAAATTTATTTGAACGTCTCCTGAATAAAAGGCTGGCCCATTTAATTTACAATACAGTGATAGACAGGACACGGCATTCGAGTGTATTTGATGTCCGATCGTTCGGGGGAGCAGGCTGTGATACTGAGCATTATCTGTTCGTAGCAAACGTTAGGGAAAATGCGCACTGAGTGAAGAAAGAACGCACAGATTTCATATGGAAAGGTTCGATCTCAAGAAATTCAACGAAGTAGACTCTAAAGAGCAGTATCGGGTTGAAATCTCAAATAAAGTCGCATTAACTATTAAAGAGAATATACAAATTTCAGCCAAAGAGAGTCTACTTTATTATAAATTGAAGAACTATAAGCCACGATTCGATGAAAGATGTTCAGAGTTACTAAACAAAGGGAAACAAACCAAATTGTAGTGGTGACAGGATCTAAGCGAGTTAAATGGGAGTAACCTGAACAATATAAGACGTGATACCAGCAGGCATTTCAGGAAAAAGCGGGAATATCTGAAAAACAAAATTAATGAGCTTTGAACGAACAGTAAGATCGAGAATATTAGAGACCTATATAGATGAATAAATGAGTTTAAGAGGGGTTACCAACTTAGAAGCGACTTAATTGCTTCTTTCAATCAATTAATGTACATTGGGCCAGTGATGTTAAGTAAGTAGAAATACATACATCTGAGCCGCTAGTACCTGATCCTAGTAAAGTCCGTTAAGGTTTGTCTCATAAGTTGCGTTTCCAAATTGGTCTAACACTAGGAGATGCTTTATTGACACTGCTTTTTAACTTTGGTTTAGAATATGCCGTTAGGAAGATCCAGGAAAACGAAGTGGGACCGAAATCAATGGGACACATCAGCTGCACTATGCTGATGATGTGAAGTTGTTGTGTGAAAACATGGATGTCATAAAGAAAAACACAAAATTTCAACTGACGGTGGCAAGGAGGCCGGTCTAGAAATAACCGCAGAAAACTACGTGTATGTTGCTGTCTCATCACCTGAATGCAGGGCACACTCATAACATAAAGCTAGCTAACAGATCCTTTGAAAAAAGGGCACAGTTCAAGTATATCGTAACGATAGTAACAAATCAAAATTTGATTCAAGAAGAAATTAGGACACAGAATTCGGGTAATGCTCGGTACCATTCAGTCCAGAACCTTTTCCTTCTCATTTGCTGTCTCAAAAGGTAAAAATTAGAATACATAAAACTATAATTTTGCCTGTGGTTCTGTATGGATGTGAAACTTGGTCTCTGACATAAGGGAGGAACATAGGCTGAGGGTGTTTGAGAACAGGGTGTTGAGGAGAATATTTGGACCGATGAGAGATGAAGTGACAGGAAGTTGGAGTAAACTGCATAATGAGGAGCTTCATAACTTGTACGCTTTTCCAAGTATAATTAAAATGATGAAGTCAAGGTGGACGAGTTGGACAGGGCATGTAGCGCGAATAGGTATAGGAGAAATAAATAAAAGATACTGATGCGAAAGCCAGAAGAAAAAAGACCAATAGGAAAATCAAAAGTAGGTGGGTCGCAAATAATAAAATAAATGTTAGGGAGACAGAATGGGGCGGTATGGACTGGACTGGTCTATCTCAGGATTGGGACTGGTGAAAGGCTCATGTGAACACGGTGATGAACCTTCGGGTTCAATAAAATTCTGGGGACTTCTCCAGTTGCTACACAACTGGCGGCCTCTGACAAAGGACTCAGCTGCATGCAGTTAGTTATTACGAAACTACAACTTCCAGTATATTAATGAAGACCCTGTAAATGGAAATTGTGCGACAAATTAACTTCGTAAGTGTGTGGGAAGGAATTAATGGCCTCGAACAAGTGTCTCGAGAGATCATGAAACTGTAATTTAAGAACTCCAGTATGAAGATGTCGCTATTTGATATATAAATGTATTATGATATTTTAGAGAAAGCCTTTCCGCTTAAGGATTCACGAAACTAATTTGGCAATTCAACCCGTATATGCTCTGCGTATTCATAAGTTCTTTGGATCGTCTGGAGCCTCTCATAAAGAAAATTACAGAACTGTCTCTATGGGACTGAGTCTTTCTTGAGAAGCTGATAGTGCTTCAGATACCCAAGAAATGTTCAGCGTTTTATAAAACCGACTGGTTTATTGTCCTCTTCAAAGTATCCTGTCACTGGAACGGGGCAGTATTAATTCAGCACACTCCGCCCCAACCAAATAATTTAAGGTCCTCCCGTCTATGTCTAGGTCTGTCAACAGACTACTTTCCTTTAATTCTTTTCCGCTCACAATTTTTATGCACTTTTATTTCTCCCATGCGTACTGTATGCCTCGCCCATCTCATTATCCTTGAATCCTCGTCCTAATAACATACATCCTGAAGAGTAAAAATTATGGAGCTCATCATTATGCTATTATTATTATTATTATTATTATTATTATTATTATTATTATTATTATTATTATTAT
>NW_019735463.1:483765-514276 GCF_002891405.2 Cryptotermes secundus
ACTTCTTCAACCCTGAAGATGGGGGCGATACGTTCCTCCGAAACGTCGGTTAACACCACATATACACGGTGCCAAATCCCAGAAGACTGCTTTCTTCATCATGTTTATGTTTTTAGCAAATAACGATTTTTCGTATAGAAACTGCTGGCTCTTTTTACTACCTTTCTCCGTACAAACTTTCTCATGCGCAGTTCCAATATTTCATTAGTTAGACCGGTTAACCCTACTGCCAGCAAACTAAAAACTAAATTTATATTTCGGGAGTTAGAATACACATTGCAACAGTTATATAAAGAAATTTTACTCATGGAGCTGAGCCCTTCTTGAGAAGCCGCCAATTGTGCAACGACTCAAGAACTTCCCAGCATTCTATGTAACCGAAGTTTCATTACCGTGTTCAGGAGAGTCTTCCACTGGTCCATATTCTGAGCCAGATCAATCCAATCCATACAATTCCATCCTATCTTTCTAAGATCCATTTTATTATTGTCCACCCACCTATACCATGGTCTTCCCAGTGGTCTCTTTCCATCTGGTTCTCCCACCAATATCCTATACGCATTCTTCTTCTTCCCCATTCGTGCTTCATGCACTGCCCACCTCATCAAAGAGAAATTTACCTCAACAAGATTAAAGTTTTCGAATATTTATCACCACACGAAATTTCAGAACACTGTGTTAAGTGCTGATGGTGAATTCTCCAATAAATATGTTCGCATAGTCATCGTGTTAATATTACTGACGGTAAGAAATTAGTGCCGATCACAGTGGCTGCGCGGTCTAAGGTATGGACCGTCTTCGCTCGCACGAACACTAGAATCGTGGGTTCGCATCCCATTCAAAAGCATGGATGTCTGTGTGCGTTTATTCTGTGTTTGTATCTGTGTGTAGGTAGCGCCTTAAGACGGGCTGATCCTCGTCCAAGAAATCCTACCGTCTGTGCAGAAATGATAAAGAAACTGAACAAGGGGCCAGGGCCCAAAGAAAGGCTGTAGATCCATTGATGAATGAAGGATATAAGTACATCTGTGCGGTAGCTTCTATTAGCATGATTGTAATAGCATATTTCATAATCTCTGTCAGTTAGTTAAAGAAACTATTAGCGAAGAAAGATATAAGGCTGTGCAATGCCGTAAGAGCGACTTCACAACATGTACGTAATATGGGATTGAACTCATAGATTACATGCAATTCCTGGATATATAGTTTATCAATAGTGAGTATGCTGTAATCTCGTAAATCACGAGACTCAGCTGTAAAACTGTCATCAGACATGCTCAGTAGAATTTACGACACTCCAGGCAATGTTTACAGACCTGGAGACAAGGCTCTCCTTTCCCGTCTCCAGACGTGAAGCTGGATAATTGTTTTGTATTACTTCGTCCATGCACTTAAGTTAATGAGTTGCGTCGGTAGCGGCAGGATTTCAGAGACCTAACTACGTCAGAGAAAAGATACAAATCAATAGCTAAGAGTTCATAGTCGTTAGCTAAAAAGAACCTAAAAATTGGGCATTGAGGTAAGTAATATTTTGGATTTATAGGAGGGAAATACTTGAATAAAACCTCGAACTGAGCAAGCTGCCCTAGAGGTGAAGTTCATGACTCGGATTCGGGAAGGGCTCGTTTTGAATCTCAGGGGGGCAACGGCTATCATAACTGAAGTTTTCGTGGTGTTCCTCAGTCCCTCCAGGAGAATTCTGGAATACTACCTGGATTGTGTCACTAGTGGTTTCTTTCAAATTCTTTCCAATTGATCAGTCATCTTACCCTGCGTTACAACATAGTGCCGCGTGATTGAGCGATTGTAGACGGAGCTTGGGTTGGTAATCGGATTTACTGGGCTCCTACCGATAGTAACTACAAGTAACTAAAGCGCTATCGCTAATACACGCTCTCTATAGATCACAACAGCACGCACTACGTTTTCTCGGCCTGCTGCGTAACGTCTTATAACAGTGGAAGTTTCTCTGATCCAGAGCTCATGTCCTCGCAGCCTGGCGCCCATGCCACAACTTGACAGGGTATTGCTACGCAACGACTTACAACAATGGGGGCTCCTCCGCCTCCCACGCCTCCACCAGGGGCGACTGTCGTACAATATTCTTAAGTCTCGGAATGGTCTCTCTGGACTGACTCGGCTGTGTTCCACTCTCCATATATATCCTCTGCAAGAACATAGAGAGAACACCGCTTCCCACAATTCTTGTATTGCTGCGTGTATAACTGTTGCGTCACTGTTTATTGTGCCATAACCTGGTATTCTCTGATTCTTCAATTTCCCAAGTCACAATAGGCTAGATACTCGCATTTACAGTATCAGTAGATATCCTCCAAAATTGTAAGCCAGTTTTCCGATTATAATGAGAGGATTTATTATTTTCTCACTCTCGTCAGGAGAATGAGAGGACAGTACTTTCAAACAGTTCGCGAACACCTTTCTATGGCTTTATCTACTTAATAATTTATGATCACCGCTCAGATTTACATATCCCTGTGTAAGCTCACAGTTGAAATATCTTTGTTAAATTGCCTAATTTAATAATTAACAAGTCCTTTGTATTCTCTATGAAGAAGGAAGACTTTTTTCAATTATGAAACAACTGCAAGAAAACAAATACTGAGCTAAGTTGTGTTCTATCTTAATTAGTGTCCTTATACTCGCAGGAGTGAATGGAGAAGTTCATGGAGGTAGGCCTAGGCCCACTGAGGCTGTAGTGCTAAGGAAAAAACTAGCAGGAGGTGTAAGTAACGCCATGGTCATCGGGCGTGGGTTTCTGTACAAGTGTTCCAAAAGATTAGTTTGAGTCCCAAAAAGTCAATGGGAACTTGTTTCTTTCCTTACGGAAAAATTATTTCAATAATGAATTATAAAACAGTATACAAATGGACCCGTTTGAGGAGATAACCACATTAACCCGAACAAGGAGGAAACATACCAATGGTTTCTCTTAAGATGCATAATAGCATTTTTGTCCATTTGTTCTAATGATTATTTTCTGAAGAGTTAAATGCACAGAATCATAAATTACCTTATTAACTAACATAACACATAGCTTACAGACATAACAATGGGACATATAATACTTTTTCTTGTACTTTTTTCTGTGGCGCTACAGCCCCAATTTGGGCCTAGGCCTACCTCCATGAAACTCTCCGTTTCACTTCGGTTTACTAGATCTTAGACATACGGTAGGACTCCTTGGGCGAGTGATCAGCTCGTCGCAAGGCCTCTACCTGTAGACAAACACAGAAAAACGCACACAAACATCCATGCCATGAGTGGGATTCGA
This sequence comes from Cryptotermes secundus, assembly GCF_002891405.2. Lineage (NCBI taxonomy): Eukaryota > Metazoa > Arthropoda > Insecta > Blattodea > Kalotermitidae > Cryptotermes > Cryptotermes secundus. The sequence continues at coordinate 487,058 of NW_019735463.1, forward strand.
ACCCACGATCCCGGCTTCCGAGCGAGCGAAGACAGTGCATGCCTTAGACCGCTCGGCTACCGTGACCGGCTTTTCTTGTACTTAGTGAAGTATATATTCAAAAGGAAACATATTTGTCACTTGAAGGGATATGCGTGTAGGGTTCTGGATAAGACGATCGGATTTATTGACACCTTATACACACAACCCGGAACTACAGACAAAACAGCGCTATCGCCGATCTACACACTTTAGATTTCACCCTTTCACATACGCACTAGCGCTCTCAGTCTTCGTCAGTCGTATCCTGGCAACGGATTTTAACATTCTCGCTGTCACTTCAAACCACACATAAAGTTTCCTTTTCACAGCCTAATTCATTTCTTTCCATTATTCTGCATAAGACAATTCCGAAAACTGGACTCAGTTCAATTCTTCTCCTTGCAAGCTCATATCCTGGCAGATCTTGGCGTCTCGAAAAACAATTCTTCTCAACTGAAATCTTCTTTGTAATCACTGTATATGGACCACACAGAAAACATAGCCTCCCGTGTTGGGAAGGGGTGTTTACAGAGCAGTTGCATTGCAACGTAAGTTAATTAGTTAGTTAGTTAGTTATTGGAGAGGGTGGGTTTCCCCATGCACTTAGACCAGTATTGGTCCATTGTGCTTCCCTCTATGATATTCTACCAGTCTCTATACCCTACCGATATTGGTGCGTACCATCAGTCCCGACCGAGCCAGCGAGTTCTCAACTGGCTTGGCGGTATCTACGAGTATAATGCTTCCCCCATCTATCAGAGGCCTTAGAGACTACTGTTGGGCGGGAAACGTCCTTGAATTTGGCTCAGTGACCTCCTTTGGAGATAGGAGGCTTTTTAAGTGCCGTAAAGCTACGACACGGGACCAACGGCTTAAAGTCCCTCCCGGAAGACTTGTTCGCTGAATTTTTCCGCCCTTAAAAAATTCGACGACCTCCGCCGGGTTTGAACCCGCGTACCACGAGTCCTGAGGTGGAAACGTTACCCCTAGATTACGGAGGCCGCTTAGCAACGTACGTTACTCGAATGTTGTTTGCGTATTAGTTGCCACGGGAATGTGTTTACCGAGTCGTTTCCTAGTAATGATAATCTATTCTGACTTCACTATTCCGGTTTTCGGGTGTCATGTCACAATATTTTAAATATAATTGTGGACATAACGGTAGCTGGAAGAATAATATTCAAATGAACCATTAAGGAAGAGGAAATGAGGGTGTAGCTTGGGATAGGGAGCATTTACTAATTATTATGATCGTTAGGCGCCTTCGGGTTTTGTACAGCATCGGATTTTCTTGATTGTATGAAAACTCTTAACTTCAAATGAAAGAGCCTGCTCCATGGGACTAGATATGCATGTGACATGAGCTGCATATCTGGGATTTAATTTTCAAAAGGACGTGTTTGGCAGTCCAAGTCTTTCCGCTCCCGATGTTATACCGATTCAGCTATGTCGCGTTCCACGGATCATCTTGCCGTGTTTCAGACCCTTACACTTAACTGTATGAGCTAACGTTCTTCTGGAAACGTTTAAAGGTACTCAGTTATTCAAGAAAGTCACCGCTTTATTACTACAACAACAAAAATTACTGAAATCTCTAAAAATTTCCTTACTGTTCTTATCCTAAGCTGGTTTATTCTAGTCTTCACTTCATACCATATCTCTCTAAATTTCATCTCCAAATTGTCCTCCAGAATGTACGTAAGTCCCCCAAGTGGTCCCATCCTTTGAAACTTTATGTTATCTGTGCCTTGAATGCTATATGCCTTCCCGCTTTCATCACCTTGATTTGATCACCTCAGTAATATTAGATGAAAAACATAAGTATATTTTCAAACAATTTCCATTTTCAAATAATGTTGATGCGAGAAATAACAAACAAGAAGCTCCCTAAACATGCTTACAGTTAAAGCTGGTACGCAAAGCTGCGTCATATTATTATTTTCCACTTTTTCTTAAACGAAATTAAGAACCTCATCTCAAAGTCATAATACTTAAAAATAGGCCCAGAACTCCGTACCTACAACAGACATTTGTATATAAAATATTCACAGTCAAGAAACACTTTGTTTTTCTTTTTTTGCTGGTCTGCATTAACTAACTTTGTAGAAAAATATCGTGTTTTATAATAACGTAATTTTAATATATTTATAAAATAGTTCTATTTTAATTTGTGAGTTTCTAAAGTTAGAAGTTTATGTAATCAGACATCTCTCAATATCTATAATAAGTTTATCTGCCAAATGTTTTACGTAAGAATAAGTTTCAGTATAGTATTAGTACCTTCCTGGAAAAGAAAAACTTCTCGAACAGGAAGGCACTGGTAATATGTCGAGCAGAAAGAGATAGCCATGTTACAAGTTGCTTATAATCGAACTTGTCACCCGTTATAATTCTACTAAATCATTCAATCCATAACATAATTAATCACCAACAGATGTTCATTATAGTACTTCTTATCACATTAGTTATTTCAGTGCAGGAGTGTTTATTCCCGTTAAACTTCCATTCGTTAAAAATATCGCCCCAAATCCAACAGCACATCTTAGCCAACCGATCTGCCAAACACTGCCCTCGAGAGGGTATTTTTTTATTNTGTCCCGCGCTGTCACCAGGTTTAGTATGCTGCCACCATCTTGTTATGTCAAGAAAACTCCAGTAAACTTATCGATCGCTTACGTCACTGGTCCTGGCTTTAACTCGCAATTCGCCACGGAGTTTCGGGAGGTGCTGGAGTCGTCAGGGAAGAGGGTAACACTTGAGGGAATGATAGGTTTAATTAATATCACAGCGCGTTTCTAGCCTGCTCTATTCACCTATGTCGCTATATACATCATATATACACACTTTGCCGACGTTCGTCGGTTCGCATTACATTTGGTTATGACCCTGTAGCACGCACATTAGTTCTATCTCCTGTCACCCTGCTGTTGGGTATTCTACGCCTCTGTCTCTCTTTGTAAACCTAGTCCACCTAGTTTTCACTTTCTCTCCCTGGGGTTTGCACTTTAATACTATCACACTTAATGTTCATGGCTATATGAAGTTGGTTCACTTACTTGAGCTGAGGAAACAGACGCTCGCCATCACCAACCAACTCCTACTCATTGCCATCACTCTCTCGGCGATAGCCTCCGGCTGAACTCTATGTCAATTAATAATATTAAAAAGTCAAAAGTCAAAAGTTTTTTGATTGATTCCTCTAGGGTTTATGTACCCTGTTTTTGCTGACTCGTTGGGTTCCGGGGTGTATTGGCCCGCCCATTCTGACGTGATTTTGGGTCGGTGTGGCCCACTCATTGGCTGTTTATCGAAAAGGGGTTGGCTCTTTCAGGTCTACCGTCTTCTCCGACTCAGCGTCTTCCTCATGCCATAGTGTTTATGACCTACTTCATATAGCTTCTTCCTCAATGTCAGCGTTATTACCTGTCATGCTAGCATTCTGATTACTAAGCTATAGCCTGTTACACTTCTTTGTAAACCCAAGCTTCCTGGTACGTTTCATTATTTCTGTTTCTTAATCTTAGAGTCTAGATAAACTTATTCCAAATTTACCCCAAAAAAACTATATCTACTTGTACATAACCCTTGTGCCATTACAGTCCGAAAACCCAATATCTCTGTGTGTTATACACCATCGTCAGAACCCTATAGTATCTAAATTTACATTGTGTGTTTAAAGGCGTTACTGAAGTAGACTTATGTTTCGTAATATCCCAGCTTGGAATAATTGGGTATATTATTAATTAAAGTATTCCATTCACAAGAATATCAGGGCTGAAATGTAAAAGTGTTCTTTCTGTTAGAATATAGATTTGCTATATTTATTTGTTTCTCTTTTTCGAGAGCTCTTAATTAGCTGAAAGTCTTTATTACCGGTTAAGCGTTCTGTTACCGTATTCGTTACAAAGCTGTATCTTTGTATTTCACATAGAATCCATGTTTCAATGATGTTTGAAATTAATGTCACGGACCATGCTTACTTTCGAGGTAATGTAACTCGTTGTGGGTGTGCATAATTAATTAACATTTTCCATGATAGGAAAGAGGCAGGCCCCATATCATTTTGAAACAATTTCCTTCTCTACCTATATACAAGTGGGAAAGAAAACATGTCATGATACCTCTTACAATTTGAGCTAATCAGTTCCATCATCAACAAAGATGAATATATAATTTCCTTCCAAATATAAAACAAAACTTTGATACCGTGCTGCAAGCCTCAGCAAGATACACCCACGCGTGCAGAAATGTTGAGTCTGTCAAGAAAGCTGGGACACAGGGACAGAGATGAGCACAGTAATACAGTCCCACTCACCAGTTCTCGTAGAAGCTATGAAAATTTTCACCAGTCTCGGCGTCGGCCATTTTGATGACGTAAGGTGCCCCTGTAGAACTTCCTGGATTATTTCTTCAGCGTTCATCTTTGCGAAATAAAGTAGGCCGGCGTATGTGTAAGTTAACAGGAGAGAATGTTACGCGTTAAGCCGGTTGTCTAATCAACAGGTCAACAGGTAGGCTTCTCCCTTGGCTGGCTACTGCTTGAACTCGATCTCCCCACATAAGATGCACCTGTAACATCCAACATATATGCATTTGTCATTTCTGTACCATAAATTCCAACAGAAGCAGGCGTGCATGGTACTTTATTCCAGTATTCAAATGCATACCTGACTAGTCTGGACACATGTACAGCAGGTACACTTTTACTGTTACATACCCAACAAATATACACTGCAATGAGAGATTAAATTCCATTATACATACACTAAAAATAAAGTATTTCAAATTAAGACTTTAAAGCTCTTCATACGAGGTCATGCGTCGATTTCTACACTGTGACTCGCTCTGTACGCAATCTTCATAACGTATTTCCATACTGCTTTTTCCTTTCCGATATTTGTACATTTACAAGAAACACAAGCATTTTCAGTACATATACATACCCAGTGCCTGTGCTGGTGTTCAGTACTTGTAATGAGTTATCGGCATTAATATACTTTCAATTTCTCGCTATGAAACAGGAGTGCACGCTATAAAAAGCAATTGAAGATGAAGCAGAGACGCCCATATTTGAAGTAAAAGTGATTCCTGAAAACAAAATAATCCTGTATGACAGTGGTTCTCAACCTCTGTCAAACCGTAGCACGGTAAACTCTCTTACTTTATAAGACGATGAGCCGGTACCGGGCCGCGGCCCGGCTGTTGAGAAACACTGCTGTATGACCTGACGAGTTCGCGCAGGATATATTTTATTAAATATTTTCGGGCTATCAATTTTGTCAGTTGCTTAAAAATTAGCGACGTTTCAGAGCCATATATATCCTGAGAATATTTAATAAAACTTATTCGGCGAGAAAGCTTCAGGTCATACGAGATTATTTTATTTTCAGGAATAATTTTACTTTGTCAGTTGCTTAAAAATTACCGACGTTTCAGAGCCATCTATATCCCGAGAATATTTAAAAAAATTTATTCGGCGCGAAAGCTTCAGGTCATACAGGATAATTTTATTTTCAGGAATCAGTTTTACTTTGTCAGTTGCTTAAAAATTACCGACGTTTCAGAGCCATCTATATCCCGAGAATATTTAATAAAATTTATTCGGCGCGGAAGCTTCAGGTCATACAGGATGATTTTATTTTCAGGAATCAGTTTTACTTTGTCAGTTGCTTAAAAATTACCGACGTTTCAGAGTCATCTATATCCCGAAAGTATTTAAAAATATTTATTCGGCGCGAAAGCTTCAGGTCGTACAGGATTATTATATTTTCAGGAATCAGTTTTACTTTGTCAGTTGCTTAAAAATTACCGACGTTTCAGAGTCATCTATATCCCGAAAGTATTTAAAAGTATTTATTCGGCGCGAAAGCTTCAGGTCATACAGGATTATTTTATCTTCACGAATCAGTTTTACTTTGTCAGTTGTTTAAAAATTACCGACGTTTCACGTCCATCTCTGTCCCCACCATCAGGGACTGATGTAAGGGACAGAGATGGTCTCTGAAACGTCAGGAGCTTTTACGTAAATTACTATCTACTAAACTAATCCTCCTGATTTTGCTTTAGACCCCGTAAAGGTCAAAATTTTGGTACTGTGCCACGTAATAATGCACAGAACTTCATCTCTGTTAAGTAAAGCAGATCGTTGTGGATCCAAGGCGAATGAATGAGAAACGCCAAACGAAACCTGCAGACTACGCCGTCAGAGACATTTCTACCGTAATCGGATTCCACGTCATCAGTTGAGAAATCCGAACTAAGTTCCTCTGCAGGAACATGAAACGGCAAACCCAGAGTCGCGGTGTAATTTAACCACAGCTCCCTTAAGATAAACTTTCCCTTGATTTACTGTGGGATATGTTTAAGATTACCAAAACTACATTGATTCTAATTTTATGAAAGGCTTTAAATCCGCCTAAAATTTCGAAACGAAATTGGCGATAGAAAAACAGTTCCCGCTTACACCCATAACAGATTCTCCCAGAACACACTTTTCGCAGTGGGGACACCTGAAAGTGTGAAAGGAACCTGGCAAATTCATAACAGCGATATAAACTTTCTGAATTACTTGCTATTATTCATTTTTGTTCGGTTCGGAATTTATATTGCCTTCTCTTGACGCTCTAGTCGTTATCTACTTGTATTTACTCTCAAGCTTCTCACAGTCCGTCTATTGTCAATATAACTTTTAGAATTGTTCTATTTCCATTCATTTTTTTCAGATACTTATTAATATGCAGCTGTCAGAGTTTGTAGAAACACATGTCCCTTTCATCCACTTCGAATGGCTAACTGTGCGTGTATGTAGGTATGTAGAGAATGTTCGGATGAAAGGTATCCAAAATAAAAAATGTATATCTCGGAAACTGTCATACACGTATCCGGTTTATGTCATTGGAAAGGAAAACTCTGAAAGTTTTTTTTTTCATACCAGACTTACGCGCATTCGCCGCCACATTTTTGTCACCATGTTAGGAATCACCTGGACAGAGAGATTGCTGGGATATGAATTAGCAGAGGTGGACCAATCGCTTGGCCTCCTAGGTCGCCAGTTTTAACTTAAGTGGATTTTTTCTTGTGGGGTTATGTGAAGAACATTGTCTACAGATTAAGATGAACGATCTTCAACCCCCGAAAGCCCGCATAAGGGACGCTGTAGCTACGGTAACACCAACCATGCTTCAAGTATGGATATTTGTCGTGCCACCAAGGGAGCCCACATTTAAATTTATTGAGAAAGTTATATACGCAGAGAAAACTGTAATAGTTTCCATTTGTAATGGTGTAACCCATTAATGTGTATAATAAATTTCTTCTGAGATATAATGATTTTATTTTGGATACCTTTCATCCGTTCACTCTTTATGTGTGTATGTATGTACACGTATGCATGTATGTATCTATATATGTATGAGGGGTGGGCCACAATCCGGCCCTAGCATCGTGACGAACAACAGTAATCTTTTGTGCTTCACATTTAATTAATCCCTTATTAATCCTACACTTCGAATGAACTGCAGGACTTTATTATTGGGGGCGTCATAGTAGTCATTTGATTGCATAAAGAACTGGCCAAAGTGACGAAACCTTAAGTAAGCTATGGCCTCACAATCGCATAGAATATACGTGTAAATGTACAGAGTGGGAAAGACTACAAAAGGAGTTAAGATATCCACTTAAGACGGAATTCGTACTGCTCAAAAACTGTCTTCTACCGGAACAAATGGATTTGTCTGCGTGTAAGAATATAAAGAATGCGTATAGGACATTGGTGGGAAAGCCAGAAGGAAAGAGAACACAGGGAAAACCAAGACGTAGGTGGGTGGACAATATTATAATGGATCTTAGAGAGACAGGATTGGATGGTATGGATTGGATAGATCTGGCTCAGGATAGGGACCAGTGGAGGGCTCTTGTGAACACGGTAATGAACATTCGGGTTCCATACAATTCTGGAAAATTTTTTAGTAGCTGCAGAATTGGCAGCTCCTCCAGAAGGGCTCAGCTCCATGAGTAAGTAAGTAAGGAAGAATATAAAGAGAGGAGCCTCCTTTGACGATAAAATGCATACTGACTAGAAGACGAAACAAGGGGAGAAGGTAAGGTTCAAGTGGCCAGCTTCGCATTCGGGAGATTCCGGGTTGGAATCTATGTCAGAATACCGCCTATCCTGATTCTGGTTCCTCGTGATATTCTTCAGCCACTTCACAGGCGAATACAGGGACAGTACCCTAAATTAGACTTCTGCCGACGCCTTTCACATCCTGTAGAGTTCGCTAATCATCCTGTATTTCGATTTCATACAATCGATTATACTGAAGACGCTGTAAAACAAGACAAGACGAGACATCACTTGAAGAAAGCAGTCTCCTGGGATTTGGCACCGTGTATATGTGGTGTTAACCGACGTTTCGGAGGAACGCATCGCCTCCATCTTCAGGGTGGAAAAAAAAATGCAAGAAATCTGCAAGCGAAGAGACCGTGAGAACCGGTAAAAGCAGACTGTGCAGACAGTCGGTTAACACCACATATACACGGTGCCAAATCCCAGAAGACTGCTTTCTTCATAGTCACCGCCGTGAAAGCCTCAAATCTTACATAAGACATCACTTGTTGGGCATGCGTTCCACAGGTTTTGCATCACGGCCCAGCGTGTCAGACAAGGTTAATTCTCCATTATAAACCTGTTCTTGCCACAAGTTTGTAATTCCCACTTGCATTCTCTCGGTTAATAAGCCTAATATTCCCAGCGGAAGTTTCAACTCGGATCAACAGTTAATTGTATCTCAGGTCACGCGCAATTTGATATACGTTTCTGTCATTCTCTGTACATGCCATATCCCACGCAATAAAATGACGGATTTTCATAAAACCTAGTATAAGCCACTCCACCTATGTAGTTCTTATTTACCTTATAGGATATGGGTGATATTTTCCCTTGGAACAGAACAAAGTAGATAGGTTCTAATTTCCTTAGCTATTTTTAACAATATTAAAGCGCTAATGATGATATTAGTATCATAAATAATTATTTACAATTTATGAAGGTTACACTTTATATAGGGGCACGCGGTAGCGTAGTTGGTTTAGGCACTATGCTACAAGCCGGAATGTCGCGGGTTCAAGTCCCGATGAGGGCATTGGATTTTTTCGATTGATCTAATCCCTCCAGCTGCACTATGGCCCTGGGGTCGACTCAGCCTCTAACAGAAATGAGTACCAGGAATTAATTAAATAATTTTCCTGTGGAGTAAAGCGAGTAAGGCTGACAACCTTGCCACCATCTTTGAGCTGATTGTCTAGATAATGTGGGAGCCTCAACGTCTCACAACCCTATGGGCTTTCAGGGCCTGTTAAAGGGATAGCTTTACTTTTTTACTTTTACGTTTTATACATAGTTTACAGTCTCTTATGTAGTGTACGTGTTCCCTTATTAGGAAAATATTATTCTGAATACAAATACACAAAATAAATATATTTCGAAGTCTCTACTCATTCCAATGTTGAGCTAATATGCTGTTAACGCTGTCCCCAAATAATGTCCATTACATAACAGGTATTTCGCAAAATATTCAGCATGGAACATTAAAATTTTACTTTTGATTCAATGCAACGGAATTTGGGCAAATTCGTGTCTTGCTGACTCCTCGCTGCGTCCCGTTCCTATTCGCCCAGACACTAACTGTAATAGCTAACAGCACAGAAACGAAAAACTAGCACATAGTTTCCTGTTCTTGTAGATTTCGTAGAAATAAGTTTACTTTTGAAAAATGCCGTCTTCTGTGATGTGACGCCGTGTAGATCTTGTGAAAACCGACGTTTCGGAGGAACGCATCGCCTGTACCATCAGGGTAGAAAAACTCCGCGAGCGAGGAACTAACGTGAGCAGGTGGGTGTAGATATTCGTACCTGCTCACGTTGGTTCCTCGCTCGCGGATTTTTATATCCCGTAGATGGACTTGATACGTTCCTCCGAAACGTCGGTTTTCATAAGATCTGCACGGTGCCACATCCCAGAAGATGGCATTCTTCATAGTCACCGCCGTCAAATCTTCAGATCTTACAACTTTAAATTTGTTCTCCATCTCATCGCTTTCGGGTGTGTTCATGTATTTACTTTCCTCGTTTTCTTTTTACGACTGGGGCTTTTCCTTCGCTTTGAAGTTTCTCTTAGCATTTACCTATAGGCAAATCTCCTTATTAGCGTCTAATGGAGCTTCTGTCCCACCTATTAGCCCACTGTAACTAGGGTTTACTGTAATTATATTTGTACAATGTGACTCCCAATGCAACCGATGACATTGACCGTGCGGTCTAATGCATGAACTGTCTTCACTCGCTCGAACACTGGGATCGTGAGTTCGAATCTCACCCAAGGCGTGGATGTCTGTTTGCTTTTATCCTGTGTGTAGGTAGCGGCGTTGCGACGGACTGAACCCCGGCCAAGGAGGCCTACCGACCGCATATAAAAGAAATCCGTGGCCTTTATTGTGCAAGCGAACTATACCGACAGAGCGATCAAGGCTTGTGGGCGAAGTTAGTGTCAACTCTGTGGTGTAATGGTCAGAATTCCTGGCTAAAGACCCAGAGGTCCGGGTTCCATTCCCGGCTCTACCAGATTTTGTGAGTAGTGGGTCTGGAACGGGATCCACTCAGCCTCGTGAGTATAACTGAATAGTAAAGCAGCGGCTCCTGTCTAGAAAACCGAAATTAACGGCCATGGGGATTCGTTGTGTTGACCACGTGACACACTGTATCCACTAAAGTTGGCACCGACCGTATATAGGATTAAGAAGCTGAAAAACCGGCCAAAGTCCAACAGAAGAATTGCAAAGCCATAAATAGACAGATTCTGATAGTAGAAGACGAGACAGAGATGGTGACCCTCTATGCATCAGGGAAGGTTGAGCATTAATGTTTTGACTGTACATTATCGTTTCTGTCCGAAACGAAAGAGAACCCGGCGTGAAATCCCAAATGAAAATCTCAGCCCTGAAGGTTAGATGAGGTTTAACCGAAACTGTGAGCACTTTCGGAGATGTAACATGCGGACGGAGAGGCGCTATGTCCCACAGTGCACCTCGTGCAATGGAGCCAGTGAACTGTGTTCAGGATCGCTGCTACGTGAATGCTAAGTGCAGCTGAGTGCTGTTTATAGAGGGCGAGAGGGAATGAGAGCGTAATCCCTAGATAGTATTGATTTCACTTAGTGGAGCCGTTGTCTTGTCCTGCCCTACATCATCCCACAGCACGCGTTCGATCTTCCTAGTTCAAGGCCCTCTGCATGCAGGCGTTCAGATAACGAACTCTCTGACGGCCGAGTCAGAAGTTCCAACGCAACAACAAGAATTACATTGTGCCTACAGAGGGAGTATCTGCTCTATTTTCCATCTGCTTTCACGTTGCTTTCTTGCTTCGCTTATTTTTCGACCCTGAAGATGGAGGCGACATCTTCCTCCGAAATGTGTTTGACTATCAACAGAATACATTCTTTTTAAATACGTCCATACGTAATTCTAACCGCCCTCTTGATAACATTATCCCTTTTAGATTCAATTTTTCTCTCTTTAGAATTTTGTTCTCAAACGCCGTTAATTTAAGTATCTGTAATAATTCAACCAAAGGAAATAAGCTCACCCGAACCGCTGATCTATTCACCTTCTCAGAATGAAAGGTTTCTGGCTAGGACATTCGTCTGTCTTCACTTATCGCTAAGATATCTCGCTCCTTGTTGATGATTACATCCGATTAGATGCAAGTTTATGGGCCGTAATGCAGACGATGCCACTTCATTTCTACTTAACACTGAGCCAGAGGTCATGTGTCTTATCCTTCCAAGCTCTCACTCTGTACACTACTTTGTGACAATACGAAAATCGTTAAATAAAATAAAACTTCTCATCTTGTTCTACTGGCACAATTCACTGAGGCTACGATTTTCAAATGAATGTCTCTAACCATCTGCTTAATCAGTACTTTAACACAGCCCACGACCAATTTTCTCAATAACCTTGACCACTCACCATTCTACGCAATCTTCTTATCTCATTCAACACTACATAATTCAAACATTTTCAATTGCATGGGCGTCGTTAAATAGAGTATGAATGGATCAATTAACATAAAAGCTACTCAAATTTATCTGCGTTTACTTTCAGACGAAAATTACTACCAGTATCTGAGAAGAGTGTCAGTGCTTTCTTTACAGTATGCTTACTTACAGCGCATTAATACAATCCGGTAAGCATTATACTTGTATTTACTTGTAAGTGGTGCCAAAAAATCACTATTAAAAATACTGGGCTATGGTATGACGGTATGAAGTTTCTACCAGTGTATATGCTTGGATGGGACGACCGGAGTTCAACTCCCAGCAGGGCAGAAGTTTCTCTCTTCGCTACCATATACAAAGGCTCCCTGAAGCCCACCCATGGGGATGAAGATATGCTTCTCTAGCTGCAGCACAGCCAGAACATAAAGCGGATACTTCACCTCCATTTACTGCCGAGGATATGTACTCGTATTGTTGGAGCTTCATCCCAAGTCCCCACGCCTCTTTATGGCCTGTCACGTTCGTAATCAGAATACAGATATCCTCTTGGCGAAACACCACTGGTTTCCTTCAAGATTCGTAAGATTTTCCATATGCCCTGCACTATCTCAGGTCGATGGTTTCCCGCAGCGGCGGCCTGGGTTCGATCCCAGGTCAAGTCATAAGTGATTGGTGGTGCGCAAAGTGGTACTGGGGCAGGTTACCTCCGAGTAATTCGGTTTTCCTTGCCAAACTTCAGTCCACCAATTGCTCCACAATCACCATCGTCTATCATCAGGGGCTGATACAACAGGTCAATAGTGGCCGCAGTACCAAGTGGACTCAGTATCATCCCACTAAGAATAATAAAATAATAATAATAAAAATTTTCCATATGTTCCGGGAAGCTAAAGCATAAGGAGAAGATTTTTATACGTTATTATGTCATCTTACAAAATTTCAGTTTATATTTCTAAGTACAGTAAGTGGTGTTGTTATGTGTTTTTACCCTCTCTGTTTCATGAAGTAGACATGCATAACGTTTATCTCTCTCTCTCCATTACACAAACAAGTGCATGAAGGCATTAATCACTGCAGTTACCATCATTACTGTGCTAATGGGCTCAATCAGTCACCATCTGTAGATGTTCTGTCGTCTATTGTCGCGAGATGCTGCGGAGAATTTCGTCTCGCATCTCCATTCCGATCGTCTGAACTCGCACCACCATCTGCTACCCGGAAATTCTTCTTTATTTTAAAGACTCCAACAGAATATTTATTTATTTATTTTTATATTTTCATGTCAGATGAATTTTCAATTTCAGATTAGCTGCATTATATCTGATTTTAAAATAAGGTTCAAAATAAGTGAAGACAGGACACTAAACTACACATTACATATAAGAATGCGTTTCTCAATATTTAAAAATATTACAAATATGTTTTTAGGCGTGAGATATTTCTCCGTAACCCTCCAGCTTTATCTCTCTCTGATACAAATGTTCTCCTGAACATGTCGAACTTTGCTGGGAGTGGGATGGATACAGACAGAGATAACCTTAAGTACTCCATAAGTGCGTCGCTGTGTTACTGTCTCTAGTTGCTCTATGCAGAGCTGTGGACGACAAATGCCAGAATAGCGAAATCAGAGGGTGTAAATTTCGATTCGATGAAAGGTTTTAGCCTTTTTAAGTTTAAGGTCTTTCATTCTGGTCCGTCACACCAACCAATTAACAATCAAGTTCCTTCCGTCAAATGTGACACTTTTTTAAGTTTTCCACCTCGTCACCACCTGCCTTACATGTTTCGGCTCACCACGGAGCCATCATCAGAGGCATTTATAGTAGAAAAAGAAATCACCAACACACAAAACTTCACTTTGTCCAAGATAGCCACGTTCCAGTTAATTAAAATAATTACAAATAGTTAAAATTACCCAGAGTGTCGGTTCACTAAAAGTTTTTCACACACCACAGTAGCTTTCTTATTTGATTCGTCGTTAATTCTGTAAAATTATGTTTCGTTATTTGAAGTAAGAATTCTTAAAATCCCTAGAATTCTTTCCCGCTTGGCCCAATCTTTTTGCTTCGGGATGTTGTTGATGTGTGTTGTCTGTCGGTAGTTGATGTTGCTTGTCTGTGTGTTGCGATGCTTGTGTGACACAAGCATCGCAACACGTGGCTCCGTGGTGAGCCGAAACATGTAAGGCAGGTGGTGACGAGGTGGAAAACTTAAAAAAGTGTCACATTTGACGGAAGGAACTTGATTGTTTTAGCCTTCTTTAAAGTCGCCTTCTTGGAAGGATAATATCTTTATTTATTTTTACGTTGTAAATTTATGGATGAGATGAAGAATACAAGAATTGTTTTAAAAACGAATAGGCTAATAATTAGAAATAAAATTGAGCTCTTTGAAGTAAGAGGGCTTCTCGAGACTCGAGGTTCTGTGACAGTCCAAACCGTTTACAACTCTTCAATAGACGCTATGTTCCTCTTTAGCCATTTCAATAGAGTGACTGATTTATTGGGGAGACCGATCCATTAGCAAGTTATGACTTGCTTTTCGCATCTGGACAGAAATAACTGCCTTGTTTTGTTACCTGCAGCTTGGTTGGCCGGAAAAGGGAGAGAGGCCACCACAAAAGGCAAGTCTGTAGTTTGCCGAAGATGTAAATTTTGTTTTGCTAATAGGGTAGCTGTTATAAAGGTGTCTTCGGAAGGGTGTAATTGGACCCTAAACTAAGAAATAACCGCTTTCACATGTGGGGTACCGGGTTCTGTATCTTTGGACCTTTTTATTCTCAAAGTTCGTTATGTGATTGTCTAGTGCTGATGGTATGATGGATTTGGCAGTTAAAATCAGCCAATAGGAAACTATTCTTGTCTGGGAGAAAGGCCGTCGATTCAAATCCTATACAGGCGACGAAGCGACGCACCCGCAGGATAGAGTGGGCAGAAGGACTTGGCATTTAGAATTCATCAGAGGCAGATGTCATTGGGCTGCACTCTCCAAGTTTATCAAAATTTATCAGTCTTTATTTGTTTCGATTAATCTTTGATAATAATAAAAAGGGAACATTAGTCCCTGCTTGCTTCTGAAATAAACAATTTGTGGAGAGCAGAAATAGTGTCTTTGATTTCTAGCAGTGGACTGGTTTTAAATGCGCAGTTTCACCGTTGCCTCAGTTATTACCGTGACACGATCCTGAGAAGAGTCAAGTGGTCTACCGAAGCCGGCAAATAAATACAAAGATAGAAAGGGGACGGTTACAGTTCGTACGCGGTAGACCCCATAACGTCCTTACCCTTAGCGTCGTGTTCTCATTTCGAGTGAGAGACCAAGCTCTACGCGCATATGAAATTAACGTCAAGTTACAGTTTCTGGTATCTGAATCCTCAGTTATTTCAACAGGAGGCTGGAAGACAAAATGTCCCGATCTAAATAAAAGCAAACGTTCTCAAATTTGTATCTACTCTTTTTTTTTTTTGTACTTCTAGTGGGATTGGACTAAGTCCCTTGTACTGCGGCCACTTCTGGCCTATTGTACCGGCCCCAGATGATAGGTGAGGGTGATTGTGGAGCAATTAGTAGGAAGAAGACTGGCAGGGGAAACCGAAGTACTCGGAGAAAACCTGTCCCAGCGCCATTTTTTCCACCACAAATTGCACTTGACCAGACCCGAGATCGAACCCAGGCCGCCGTGGTGGGAAGCCAGCGACTAACCTCTTCAGCTATGGCGCGGCCTTATCTACTCTTAATTTTATCATAAATGAAAGTACAGAACCGTCACAAATTATTATTTTGTGTTGGACTGAATGAAATCTGAACAATCGAGTTGGCTGCAACGACCATATGTACAAATTTCTCTTTATATTCCACATACGCGTTCAGGAGGTACCCGGGAACGAATACCGATGGGAACATCGCTTACTCTGAGAGGTTCTTAGTGGTTCTTCTCAGTATCTCCAGGCACATACCAGACCAATACCGCAATTACCGCAATTAGGTCACAATTACTTCTCTCGCATCCTTTCCAATTCTTTGTTCAGTGATCATCCCACTATTCAACGTTATACATGCTGAGGTACTCAGGGGCTTTGAATAAACCGCAATAAAAATGAAAACAAATTTTCAGAGCAAATTTGCAGCTCCGTTTCTTTAATTGCATTATTACTCTGTACTCTGGAACTTCCGTGGTTCTTCGGCCGTAATACAGCTGTTGAGATCCTACAAGACGCCATTCAGGCTGCGAAACTTTGTCGAACCAATCATTCGCTCGGTTCCCCTGTTAACGTCACTCTTTCTATCTTGACGTAACAGTACTGAATTTCGGGGTCACCTAGCAACGTAAAACGTGTTCCATGCCACTGTCTTTTCTATTAACACTGGTTAGAATTTCACGAAATTGACAACAATGATGCAAGATATTGTAACCGCTCACTTCCTTTGTGCCCTTTTCGTTGTGCGCCACTCCACCACCGATCACTTCTTTGGGTTCTTTACTTTAATCAGTAGAGCTGGGTTCCTATCCCAGGGTCTTATAAGGGTCTGGCTCGGACAGGGCAGGAAGAACACTTCGCTACAATCACCCACCTTTCGACGGTTGCACTTGGTAGTCCTTTAATATCTTCCGGCTTTCTGAATACAACTGAATTTCTTACTACTGTTGCTTTGTACTGTACGAGTACTTATACTATTCTACGGAAGGGCCGTAGTGGTAAATTTAGTGTCCGACTTTGCCGAAAGTAGTGTCAAGACTCTCCGAGGTGGAATGCCCTCTCTCTGAATTCTGAGGTCCACGAACCCCAGACTCCAAGAGAAATCCACTCCTCCACTTCTGCCATTGGTTAATTTTTCAAACTAGGAGGTTCCCTAAATTTTGAATTCCCAATCATGTTGCTCTGCTATGTGATTCTGGCAGATGCTGACCTGACGCTAAGGATGACAGCCCCTTGATGCATTACGGTCAGGGTGTGAGGCTCCGGCCGTCCCACTTCTAAGTTATCGCTGTCCCAAGCTGTCAGCTCTCATTTTCTCAAAGCCTTTCCGACGTTGCTGAAACTGCCAGAATTCTAGGAAAGTACCAGATGTTACTTCCTGTTCACATAGCAAAACTTGAACTATGTCCCTTCCGCGTGTAAGAGCTGGCTATCTGCCGGATCTCTTTGTTTGTAATATTGTTAATCTTAACTTAATACAAAATTTAATTTTCACACAACACTCCTCCAGTCAGAATGGACGGTTACAATAGTTCACCCAGAATTCAGAGATATTATGAAATCAAAGGAAGAATTAATTCGCAAAACTCTTATTATTATTCATCAAAAATACCGCCATTATCCATCCTTCAAAGTGTCAGAAACATTAACTCTCATGATATAAAGCTATATAAAACACAGTTCTGTCATTAATTTTTAAATGTTCTGAACTACAGTCTCTTATTTTGAATGAAGAATGTAATTTACAAGTGTCTGAGAATAACGTGCTAAGGTAAATATATGGACGCGATATGACAAGAAAGATGGATGCTATTGCATAATACGGCTATTCATCATTTACACGTGCCACACAGTAACCTTAACGGAACGAAATACGACAGACTGGAATGGCAATGCCGCAACCTCTCACAGTGTTGCCATTTGGAAGAACGACGAGTGGATGGAAAGAAAATTCCGGGGTATATTTTTGCAATAATCTATAGATTCTGCGCCTATAATAGTGGCCGCACGGTCCAAGCCATGAACTCTCTTCGCCCGCTCGAACAATGGGGTCGTGAGTTCGAATCCCACTCGAGGCATGGATGTCTGCGTTTATTCTGCGTGTAGGTAGCGGCCTTTCGACGGGCTCATCACTCATCCAAGTAGTCATACCGATTCACAGAACTACTTGGTTTTGGGACTTTTCCCATCGCCCGGAATTTTAGGTAATAAGAGGACACGATGTTTCGGAAACAGACCCAGTTTCCGAAACGTCGTGTCCTCTATTACATAGTATCCTAACTGAACCAGTGATTGAGATTAGCTCTTTCTAAGGGGCCAAACTGAGTAGGTGTTTTCCTTTCTCACCTGAAGAGGGAAACAGATCGTTTCCGAAACGCCGTGTCCTCTATTACCTACAATTCCGGACGATGGGAAAAGTCCAAAAGAAAACAGTAACTCTGTGTCACCCACTGAAGCGAAATGAGACGTTTCACGGATGCCCTGTGATCCAAGCGGGAGCAACATAAATACGAATGAATGAGAGATTGTGACTGTAAATTGATTAAGATGGTGTCCAAGGCGTAATCATACTGATATTCAGCTTTAGCATGATACAGAGATCAACATGTACGCACGTGATGTATGTCCTACATAACCTCACATTTCCGTATATGCTTCGTAATGGGCATTATCGGATTGCACATCGCTGTCGAGATAGACCGGTGGACGCGCCCGCCTCTGCTCTCCTGTCACACTGACGTATGATGTATGATCTGAATGCAGATGATTAAAGATAGAATAGAATGGCCCTGTACGTTTTTGTTGTTGAAAGGACTCATATCCATAAAAGAGAGTGCTTTGACATATAAGACGCAAAAGAAGTAAAGCAATCACAATATTGGATATATGCTCGTTCAAAGGGTCTAAATAAAATTGATTTCTGCACAAAATGTTATAATATCAGACTTATGAAGAAAGTGTTTTTATTTCAGCTTCAATTTCGTTCTTAACAATTTTATCTTCATCTGAAATATCTATGTTTATATGTTATTATATGTGATAATGAATGTAGTGAAGATGAATGCATATAGGATATTGGTGGGAAAGCCGGAAGGAAAGAGACCACTGGGAAGACCAAGGCGTAGGTGGCTGGACAATATTAAAATGGATATTAGAGAAACAGGATGGATTGGATTGATTTGGCTCATGACAGGGACCAGTGTAGGGCTATTGTCTCACGTCTGTGGTTTCTGCTCTTTGTTGTTTCTTACATGGGGAATATAATCCCGTAGGTTGAACCCCGTACCTAGTTTTCAGAATTTTTCAGGAGTTTTCAAACTTTGCTCTCGGCTCTAAATCGGCCATTTTTAACATCTCATATCTCCGGTGAAGAAGCTCCGAAAATTTTGAAATTCATAGTAAATAATGCTCTATTCTAGAATAATTTGGGGTTAAAATTACAACTTTGATATTCGACTAATAGGGAAGTTGTGGGCACTTTGATTTTTACCCCCCCCCAAAAAAAAACCTCAACAATTGGCTTACCTGCATCCAATGGTATTAGTTCTTTGTGTACTCCGATGAATATTTTCCAGTTTGTTTGAAAGTACACGTAGTTCAGTAAGTGTCCACTATCGCGAATTCTTCGAAATCATCGGAGTTGAATGTTTCATAACACCTGACCGTGTTTTCTTCCAGATGGACGACCCGGTGTTTTTCTCTTGTGTGGAGCACAGTTTTGCACTTTTGGAACATGCTTTTTAGAATGATTTCATTTCTTGCAACTTCCTCTGTTGGCACAAAAAGTAAACCATCCCTGGGATATTTTCTGTGCAGAGTATTTACAGTTCTAGCGGGCACATGATTTGATTAAAATGAGTCCTTTGAAGACTGGCTTTCGCTGCTTGCCTCTTCGTGGTGCTGCCAATACCGTCACAGGCATTCTTCCCGTGCGAGATGGCAAAGAAGTTCCATTCTGTTACAAGTCCTAAGTCTTCATAGTGATGACATAAATTGGAAAGATTCTCTTTTTTTATATTGGCTTCCAGCGCCATCACTGAAATAAATAACTTTCCTGACTGAAGGCACATTTTCTTTTATATCGGCGATAAGAAATTTTTGGAACAAATAAACCGTGGCCCTATCGTGCTTTACATGATCAATGATTGTCCACAAGCTTTGGCATTTTGTTATACTGCCCACCTTATAGTAGTCGTAATACAAAAAAGGGTGAAGTGTAGCCTAATGATTTACCCAGTGGAAACTTTGAATCTCGTCTTGAACGAGAAACGAAAAATTTTCTGCAAAATCTATAAAATTCAAAGTGTCCACAACTTTGCTATTAATTTAATATCAAAGTTGTAATTTTATCTCCAAGTTACTCTAGAATAGAGCATTATTTTCTATGAGTATCAACATTTTTGGAGCTTCTTTACCGGAGATATGAGATGTTAGAAATGGCCGATTTCGAGCCGAGAGCAAAGTTTGAAAACTTCTGAAAAATTCTGGAAACTAGGAACGGGGTTCAACCTACGGGATTATATTCCCCATGTAGGAAACAACAAAGGGCAGAAACCACAGACGTGATTCTTTCCCCCTCCAATTGGTTTTTGAAGGTGAAAAATAGCGTTTTTCCCAAAATCGATAGGTAAGTTTTGAGCTTAATTAGACCTAGAGGAAGTGAGTTGAGTGAAACCCTGTAATGATATGATTTATAGTCCATATCATGAGGAACAAATTGGTTTCTTATTGGAGTCTCTAGCTTCAATAGTTATCGAGATATGAGAGATGAAGCAACTCTCCATTTCAGGAGAAAACGCGTTTTTTCGCATTATAACAACTTCGCTACTAGTTGAATATCAAAGTTGTAATTTAACTTCACGTTACCCTAGAATAGGGCATTATTTCCTATGAGTTTCAAAATTTTCGGAGCTTCTCCACCGGAGATGTGAGATGTTAAAAATGACCGATTTTGGGCCCAGAGCAAAGTTTGGAAGCTCCTGGGAAATTTTGGAAACTAGGTACGGGGTTCAAAACTACGTGATTATATTCCTCATGTGAGTAACAACAAAGGATAGAAACCACGGATCTGATACTTTCCCCTTCCCATTGATTTCTGAAGGTCAAAATTAGCGTTTTCCCCAAAATCGATAGGTAAGTTTCAAGCTTAATTACACCTAGAGGAAGTGAGCTGAGTAAAACCTTGTAATAATATCATTTGTAGTCCATATCACGAGGAACAAATTGGCTTTTCATTCGATTCTCTGGCTTCAACAGTTATCGAGATATAGAAGATAACACAAACCTCCATTTGAGCCGAAAACGCGTTTTTTCGCATTATAAAAGCGGCTGTACCGGGAGAACCGAGCTAATTACAATTTTTTAAAAAATATTTCTGAAGTGTGAAAGTATGTAGAAATAAGTGTACAAAAATGATTTTTTTTAAATAGTGAGCGACCTCTCTGGATGATTTCACATGGAATGACCCGTATGTGATAACTTCCGGTGACAATAGCAGAGCGGTCTAAGACATGTAAACTCTTCGCTCGCTTGGAAGCCGGGATCGTTGCTTCGAATCCCACACAAGGCATGGATGTTTGGTATCTGTATGTATTTGGTCTGTGTTTGTATTGTCCTCTGTTTACGTAGAGGTCTTGCGACGAGCTGATCACTCGTCTAAGCACTCCTACCGTCTGTTAAATATTCACCAAAAAGAAAATTTGAGACGAGGGCCCAAGGGGCTGCATAGTCAGTGAAAATTATGTGATAACTATTGGTGATGACTTGATTTTGGGCTCCAGTTTGGTCCAAACCGGTGTCCCCCTGAACCTAGATATGAGTATTTGTAACCGTTCATTCTGATTGGTGGACTATTATGCATTAATTAAATCTGTATTAAGTTACGATTACAAAATTACAAACAAAGAGATCCGGCAGATAGCCAGCTCTTACACGCAGAAGGGACATAGTTCAAGTTTTGCTATGTGGACAGGAAGTAACATCTGGTATTTTCCTGGAATTCTGGCAGTTTCAGCAAAGTCGGAAGGTCTTTGAGAATTTGAGAGCTGACAGCTTGGGACAGCTATAACTTAGAAGTGGGATGGCCGGAGCCTCATCCCATGGTCGTAATGCATCAAGGGGCTGTCAACCTTAGCGTCAGGTCAGCATCTGCCAGAATCACATAGCAAAGCAACATGATTGGGAATTCAAAATTTAGGGAACCTCTTAGTTTGAAACCTTAACCAATGGCAGAAGTGGAGGAATAGATTTCTCTTGGAGTCTGGGGTTCGTGGACCTCAGGATTCAGAGAGAGGGCATTCCACCTCGAGGAGGCTTCATCCAACTTTCGGTAAAGTCGCACACAAAATTACAACTACGTCCCTTCCGTAAAAGTATTACAAGTAAAGTTCAAATTAAGTGTAGTAACAGATTCATTTGTATTCAGTGAGCTCGAGGGAATTAAATGACTACTAAGTGCAACGGTCTAAAGACGTGTGTGTGTGATTGTAGTGAAAGGTTCTTCCTGCCCTGCCCGAGTCAGACCCGTGTAAGACCCGGGATATGAACTCAGCTCTACAAATTACTGAACAGAACCCAGATACTCCCGTCTTTACCTGCTCTCGCGTACCAGCTCCAACAACCACAAGTCTCCTCCCTTCCCACCTAACTTCTCGACATCCACGAGAAGAGGGAGGACGGTGATAAGTGGAGTACAACGTAGGTTCAAGGAGGACGGCAACAGCGTGGCGCCCAACGTAAAGGGCCCAAAGAAGTGAGCGGTTAGATATTCTGTTACTGGTATCTTACGGAATATTTAAATAACTTAATTACTGTAATAACAGCCGAAGTGCCAACATCGTTAATATGAAGATCTTAAAATGGACACCACGTTGGCCAATTCAATCTACACACATCCCTTAAGACTTGTCTCCTTGAGATTCACCTTAATTCTATTCTATAATTTATTTACTGATCTTCTATATGGTTGTATCCACATATACATTAAACTTTAGTATGCATTCCTTTTCTCAAAAATCAATCGTAATCATGCAGACTTCACTATCCTAGGAATACTCTATGTAACTAGGATAGTTTCTCTTTAAGTAATGGCATTAAGTGACCAATTATTTCATCCTCCTCAGTTCCAAACATATTCCTGAGAGGTGTCTTCTGAAAATTGTGTACATGCAATTTTTCCAAAGAAGCGAGAGGAAATAAAACTGCAGTTACAATTATAAAAGACAAGTCCGTCCGTGTATACACAGCACAGCGGGCCAAGAAATCATAACGGACAATATTATGAATCTCCCTAAGCAAGTTACATAGGAGGCATCGGCCACCTTGAAGAGAGACGACAGAGGTTATTGACACGAACCGTATGGTTTATGAATTTTAATTTTGAACAAAGTTTTTAAAACTTTAAAACAATTTTAAATATTTCTATAAACAGAAAGGCTGCTGTGACTGATAGATGGAACATTGTGTACTTGGAAATTACATATGTAATTGATATGACAACTGTTGTGATAGTAGTTTCTAAAAAGTGTTTTGTGCCTCTGAAGATGATCCAAATGCATCGAAACATGTCAGGCTAGTGAATCATCAAGTGAGAAAACTGAAATAGTCACATTGGACGGACTTTTCTTTTATAATTGTAACTGTTAGTGTGACGGACCAAAATGAAACAAATCAAATTAAAAAAAAACTGCAGTACTTATTATTTCATACAATGAAAAAGCAATAGTGAATACTCGCTAATGAGAGGTAACTAATCTTTAAGATAGCAACCCTCGACGTAGAACGTTACACATTATAGAACTCTTCAAAGAGTACGCGTGATATGCCGCTCTTCAGTTCAGCATGAGCAGTAACCTGATACTGCACTCGGGTTCTGCACGAGAGCAGAAACTCTGCTTGCTCATTGTCTGCCCTAAACTAATGATTCAGTTCCGACAGCTACCACCAGGCGCAGTTTGGAATTCAGACACTCCTCTTTCATGGCAGACTGACACTGGTAACAGAACCCCATTCCTGAGTCGGATTTCAACGGGCTACACAGCATAGCACGCACTTACTGAAGTCAATATAGCGATAATGGTGTAGAATTTGAGGGTCTCACAATGATGGTTATCTTCTGGGATATGACACCGTGTACTTCGTTGAAATTCAGACATTTCGGAGGAAAATATCGCCTCCATCTTCATGGTGGAAGAATGAGCCGAGAAAGAAACCAGAATGAAAGAAATAGGTAAGCAGAGCTGCGTAACGATATATCTTTGCGATGAAAATATCTCCATGTGATGGATGCATCGAAAAGTGATTTTACAAAAATAAACGAAAATTAAGCGAATGCAAAAATTTACCGATTTCATTGGGATTGATGCGTATTTCATGATCTCCCTGGGTCTGTAGTTGAATAATATGACGTTACTTAGATAGAGAAGAGTTCTGTTTTCTTGGATACAAGAGATATTATTTCGTTCAAAGTGAACCACCGTTTCGGAGAAACACGATGCCTTGCTGCCTGCTTCATGTTGGTTCCTTGCTTGGCTTCCGCTTCAACCCAGAAGATATGTTCTCCCAGAAAGTCGGTTCTTCTTCCAGCCGACTGCATGGCGTTATATCCCAGAAGACAGAACTGCTCATAACCACCGCTGTGAGAACTTCGGACTCTGAATGTTTAGAAACAGGCCACACAAGAGCACGCTTCCAGTTCCTTAGCTGCTCACTGTTCGCCTTCATCTTCACAACTAACTGGAAGTTATATAAATGATGCAGCTAAATCACCGTCGTTAAACAGCTCAACAATCAGTCAAACCTTTTCCACACAACAGTAATGAATATAGATTCAGCAGTTAAAATAGCTTCCCTTTTAACTACCGGTAGGGTCACCCTTTCCGGAAAGGTGAAAGGGTAGAGTCCAGACTAAGAGAGATACCCTGGTCCTCCAAGTTGGGGGTAGACACGAGGCTAACAACCTCCTCCTGCAAAAAGAATTTTGTTCAGAAACCTAACAACCAGCCTCGGGTCATCATGCGTGGGTCCATTCCTGTGGCAGCACGCCTTGGTTGTGGAGACTGGGTGTAGAGGAGGCCAAGGCTCACCTAGGGCTGTAGCGCCGAGTGGTAGGTAGGTAGGAAAATTAGCGTAGTTAAATAATCTAAGAGCCGGTCACGGTAGCCGAGCGGTCTAAGGCATGTACAGTCTTCGTTCGCTCGGAAGCCGAGATCGTGGGTTCGAATCCCACTCAGGGCATGGATGTTTAGTTTGTGTGTGTGTGCTTTTTTCTGTGTTTGTGTACAGGTAGAGGCTTTGAGGCGAGCTGATCACCCGCCCAAGGAGTCCTACCGAATGTGTAAGATCTAGAAAAAGCGAAGTGAACGGAGAAGTTCATGGAGGTAGGCATAGGCCCACTGGGGCTGTAGTGCCAAGGAAAAAAAAATCTAAGAACCCATCAGTGGATCGAGTTCCATAGTTGTAAATCGTTAGCAATTTTTCAACTGTTTTTATCTGCACTGTATTGTCCAATATAACTAATGATTCAATAATTGTGATGTCGAGCCGTGCACAGGTCGGTTGGTATATGTAATTAATGTGGTTCACATACCAATTGTACGGGAATTAGATTATGTAATTTAGTTGGATGCAACGCATCATGTTCATTAGACTCACATATTATGTGTAATCCTTCTAAAATGATAATTATTCATAATCTAATTGAGGTGTATTGCAACAGCTGAATGATTCAAAGTGAATGTTATGACGGCACAGACATCCCAGAAACAAATTGCCATTGTGAATAACACGTGATACTGAACAACTGATTCTTATGTTATTTAACGCCGATCGCAGTGGCTGCGCAGTCTAAGGCATAAACTGTCTTCGCTCGCTAGAACACTGGGATCGTGAGTTCGAATTTCACTCAAGGCGTGTGAATGTCTGTGCGCGTTTATTCTGTGTCTGTATTGTCCCGTGTGTAGGTAGCGCCTTAGGACGGGCCGATTTCTCGTCCAAGGAGTTCTGCTGCCTTAGTATCAAGAAACTGAAATGGAACTGAAATGTCACGCATGCCCTACACTCCAAGTGGAAATAACAGGGAATATATATATATATATATATATATAGTGTGACATGTCTAGCCGTTGCTGTGCAACGGGAGGTGGAACGAGTTACCACGAAGACAGACCCTTGATAAACGGTCAGTTGCCAAGTTACGCAACAGTAAGGAAAGCGGTGTTTCTCCTTGGCGTGCCGTACCTAGCCGAGCCGAAGAGCGCTGGTTGCTACGCAGCAATAAACAACTCTCGGCAGAGTTTCCCAGCAACGCCTGTAAAAACGATGTTTACGCAACAGTGAAGCGGGGTGGGTTTTCCGCTGACCGACTAAGGGTATATAAGGGAGCGCTAACATTAAACTGACCCTCCATAAAGCTCTTATTAGATCCGTAATGACTTATGCTAGTCCAGCCTGGGAATTTGCGGCAGACACCCATCTAGTTAAATTGCAGCGCCTGCAAAAAAGGTTCTCCGCACCACTGGCAATTTTCCAAGGCGCACACCGGTCCGCGAATTGCACATGGCATTCAAAATTCCATACGTATATGATTACATAACAAAATTATGCAGGCAACAAGCAGAAGTCATACAAAATCATGAAAATGAGAATGTTCGCAATATCGGACAAGGCGAAGCCCGACACAGAAAGTATAAGAGGCTTAAACTTGGCGTCGGTCAGGCGTACGACCGTTCAAGTGACTAGACTGCCGTGGTAGCGATTACTGCTAGAAATAGCTCATGGTCTGCTGTACAATGCCTGGGTTGAGAGAGGCCTTGTATATATTTTACATAGAAGGTATAAGTGTGGATTTGTAAATTATGTAAATACAGACAGTGGACTTATTAATACAGACTGACTGACAAATGACAAACCCGACCTCTCGTTAGAGAGGGCGCCCCAAATGGACAGGACAGCAACTTTCACAAAGAAAAAACCATCTGGTCATGAGCACCAGCTGGGGCTCGACACCAAGAGAGACAGACTGACTGACCGTCAGTTGTAACATGACTTTGACTTTGACTTTGTGAGCAGTCAGTTGAAATGCGGCGGCCGCCGAAGCCAGTTAGTAGTGAGTATTGAGTTACGAGTCGAGTTGTATCGAGTGAATGGCAGTGACTCCAGCAGGAGAAGTAATTTCATAATGCAGCTTGCAGTAATTGTGAAACTGTGAATTGTGCAAATGTAAGAGCGAGTGTAGAATAAATTCGCTGTATCCAAGACGGCATGAAGTTATTTTTCGCGTTACATACCCAACATATACAGTAAAACTTGGTTATAGCAACATCGGTTTCTGCGACACCTTGTCTATTGCGTCAAATATTCAATGATACGAACTAATTCCTCATAAAGCAACTGTTTTTATACCTTGCTTAGTATGACATGCACAAATGCATCAACCTCGTATGTAACGTC
>NW_019735463.1:515000-515562 GCF_002891405.2 Cryptotermes secundus
ATATATATATATATATTACTTAACGACAAAGACCGAGAAAATTGACTCAAGCGATAACGATTCTTTCCTTTATTCGGGTAGTGCAGAGTTCAAATCCTGGTCTTGACACCAACGATCCTGACCGGTTTTTCTTATGGTTTTCCTCGGTCCTTCCAGCAAATGTCGGCACAGTACTTCAAATTAGGCCATGACAGTTTCCGTCAAGATCTTCTCTAATTCGTTGTGATTATACAGTGCGTACAATCAAGTGCGCGCCGCGGCTGCAATTTGCCGTGAGTCATACCACCGCAGAACGGATGCAACTCCTCCCCGCGACTGCAGTGCCGTTCCCCGATAGCGTGAGTGTAGTGGTGTCGCTGAGTCTCCGTCCATCAGTTGCTCTACATGCACACATTTATAAGAATACAGTAAAAAGATAACTTACCGTGGTTTATAACAGGTGCTGAAAGTGACCTCCTTCTGCTTGCAAACATGCCGCGCATCTCACAAATAAATTACGCGACACTCTCTGCAGTTCGTCGACGGTAATTGAATGAATTACGCGTGTAATGTAATTTCATTT
>NW_019735463.1:516131-526143 GCF_002891405.2 Cryptotermes secundus
CCGCCACTTTTTCAGAAGCCTGTTTACACACGACTTTGTGGGAACTGGCGAGTCAGGATATTTCTGACGAAACCTACGTGCGAATTTTCTGTAAATGTTTTTCCTTGCAATAGTTTCGACAATAAACACACGCTGTTTAATAGTGAACTTCATTTCCACCGTCTGTCGACAGCTTTAAACATTCCACTCCACTTCCACAGCAAGACAAAGACTGACTGTTTAATGCAACCTCGGGTTCCGATTATGCAACCATCGGCGTAGGAGCACTGCAGTCGCGGGGAGGAGTTGCATCCGTTCTGCGGTGGTATGACTCACGGCAAATTGCAGCCGCGGCGCGCACTTGATTGTACGCACTGTATTATTCGACACTACACAGTCCAAAGTACTTACAGCTTCGTTATGTAAACCGCAGATATTAATGATCACATTTCCACTGCAAAGCTATGCAGTGTCTGATAACATGGAAAGATAATTCTGAATGGTGTGTATGCAAAGATTTCAAGGAGGGAAATGCGTCCAGTATCGAATTACTATTCCAAAAATGTTAAGGTTAATCACACAGAATAGCGAAGATCAGCATGTGACTTGGTCGAGAATCGAACTGTGACTCAAGAAGCAATGTTGTAGACTTGTATTCGGGAGGGTTCCTCTTTCGTATTTTTACATGGCACCTGAAAGCCGGAAGAATCCATTGCTAGACAACGGCTCGCTATCACGTTTCTATGGAGGTATGGAGACCGTCTTGGTACGGAATGTGCTTTTCATGTCAATGGAATCAACAAAGGTGTCCACGGATACGCGCAAGCAACAACAATTTTCCATGGTTACCGCTAGAATCTAAAAGTGAGAGTGCAGAGGCGGTTGATTGATTGAGTCGTAATTCAGTCGTACGAGAATCCCAGAAATGTTGAATGTTCAGCTGTATAGTGCTTACCAGCGAAGAACGGAAGCTCAAGGAGTGACCGATTCGTAAATCAGAACCAAGTCAGTTAAGCAGAAGAAAACGACACTCATTGTCCAGCAAGAAATTGAGCGTGTCTTAGTCATTGATTGTGGGTTGTTATAATTGCTTGTAATTTTAATAGAAGTGTCAATAAATCAAGTCATCCAATCCAGAATCGGTCATTATTCGTCAAGGAACCCCGCGTACGTGACATTATCTTAGCCAAGACGCCGGTAATTTTGAATGACTTGTTTTCCTCAATTATTCTAGCAAAACATCCGGTTAGTACCCACTTAGGCCAAGACAGCTTCTTCCTATATCTTTCTACATTGATTATTCAGCAAGTACGTTACCATGTAAGATTTGAGGCTTTCACGGCGGTGACTATGAAGAAAGCAGTCTTCTGGGATTTGGCACCGTGTATATGTGGTGTTAACCGACGTTTCGGAGGAACGTATCGCCCCCATCTTCAGGGTAGAAGAAAAAGTATAAGAATTCTGAAAGCGACAACACCGTGAGAAACGGACCGTTTCTCACGGTGTTGTCGCTTGCAGAATTCTTATACTTTTTCTTCTACCCTGAAGATGGGGGCGATACGTTCCTCCGAAACGTCGGTTAACACCACATATACACGGTGCCAAATCCCAGAAGACTGCTTTCTTCAAGTACGTTACCATTCGACGCTATACGTATACGTGTATTTTGAGATGTAGTATAATGAGCAACACATAAACGGAAAATACACATCTCTACTGATACCTACACTATAACTCTTTCGATAATTATGAAACTAGAAATATTAACAGTAGTAATGTGCTACTCAGGACGAATTCATTATATTACGATTTAAAGTAAAGGAATTAGTGAAAAATCCCGCTGAAATCTGTCTGGAAAAAATATTCCTTTCATGTAGTATTTGCGGATCTCACAGCGGTTTTTATGAACAACTGTATCTTCTAGAATACGACTCCGTGCAATCCCGTAAAATTCAACTGATGTTTCAGAGGAACATGTAGCCTCCACCTTTATGGTTGACCCTGAAAATGACTTTTAGCGGATTGCATGGCGCTGTATTCCAGAACACAGAATTCTTCGTTCAGTTCGTGTTTTCACCTTCAACTCTTTCATTCCTTTCCTTTGAACCTTTCATACCCTTCCCTTCGTTTTTCAATGAAATAGTGAATTAAGCTGCATCTTTATCCTCCAGGTGGCAAAGTTTCGAACACACAGCTGCCACCAATTTAAGTATGTTAAGTCTACTATAGCCGGTCACGGTAGCCGAGCGGTCTAAGGCATGTACTTACTGTCTTCGCTTGCTTGGAAACCGGGATCGTGGGTTCGAATCCCCCTCAGGGCATGGATGTTTGTGTGCGATTTTCTGTGTTTGTCTACAGGTAGAGGCCTTGCGACGAGCTCATCACCCGTCCAAGGAGTCCTACAGATTGCTTAAGATCTAGAAAACCGAAGTGAACGAAGTTCATGGAGGTAGGCCTAGGCCCACTGGGGCTGTAGTGCCAAGGTGCAAAAAGTGTACTATAGCGTGCGAACGACACAGTACACACACATGGTCATAAACAGTATCCCACTGTATACAGAGATATTGAGTGCATGACGTGGAGAACTGGGTTGTAAACTAATTCACTTATTTCGTATATCTTGCTTAGGAAGATAGGTTTATGGTACGGTCATGTCCGAGTTTTCGCGTGTTTATCACCAACATGTCGGCCAATCCAATTCCTGAGGTTGAAGCGAAACTAGCATTACGTAAGTCTGCAGTCTGCAGCCACATGCTCACGCTGGTTCCTCGTTCGCGGATTTTCTACCCTGACGATGGAAGCGATAAGTTCCTCTGAAACGTAGGTTGACACAAGATTTACACGGCATCACATCCAAGAAGACGGAATTCTTCATAGTCACTATTGTTTTTTGCTTGAAGGGACGTTAGAATGCAAACGAGGAATCGACCTAGTAGAGCTGTTTCGTAAGACGGGGAGCCGAGACACTGTTTGTGAATGCCAATGCGAAGAAGGCGACAGAAATGAAGCAAGAGAGAGGTAGCAATTTTAGCGTGTCTTACTGTTATTTCTATCCTCTTCAAGCCTCTTCCTTCTTTTAGTCTCTGCTAAGAAGGAAGAATTCTTAATGCATGAGGGAAAATGGCAGCGAATGTTTTATCGGACTTGAAGTCTTTTGATTGATCACCAAAATCCCACGGCTTTAGCATTTATAACGGAGAAGTGTTGGGCTTGTCTTTTGTTAAGAGAAAAGTCGCAGCAAAAACGAAAGACGGTGCAAAGAGAAGACAGGGAACCGCATTGCACTGCACAAACGTATGGATGAGTAGAATGCCGAACCCTATGCATCTTGTCAAATAAAAGTGGAATAGAAATAACCTCCAAGTGCGTTTCTTATGATTTTGAATACATCAGTGACCTTGAACCTTATTTACTGCATCTACCAGACAAATCACAGGAATTCATTTGCTCAAAAAATATCCTGAAAACGAGAATCAATTACTTAAGGGAAGAGGTGGGTGGGAAAAATTACTGTCGTAGAGAACGTGACACTGTGTTGTCTGGTAGATGTTTACTGACGTTTCGGAGGAACGCTTTTCATCCATCTTCAGAGTAGAAAAGTAGGAGACCTTGAAGAAAATTTTATGGCTATAGAGTGAGGCATGGCGGAAATAGGACCCTTGAAGGAACAAATACGGAGTCAGCTACATACTTACCTACTCAGTTCAGATAGCTGCATAGTGAGACTAATCAGTCATCTAACCAGCTTAACTAGTGAATGAGATAACTCAGTGTATATAATTTTTTTTAGTTTCTTGGGGTGGGGTGAGACTGAGTCCACTTGGTACGCCGGCCACCAAATGGCCTATTGTACCAGCCCCGGATGATAGATGATGAATGTGGAGCAGTAGGTGGAATGAGAATTGGTAGGGAAAACCGAAATACTCGGAGAAAAACTGCCCCAGTGTCACTTAGTGCACCACAAATCCCTCATGACCTGACCCGGCCTCGAACCCGGGCCGCCGCGGTGGGAAGCCGGTGACTAAAGGTGTGAGCTATGGTAGGTCGGTATTTAATTATTAAGAAATCTTAATAAAATGCATAAACTTCAGAGGAATTATGAATTTTATTGCAAATATTTACCGCCCTTTTCATCAGCATCCTTTGAAAACTGCTTTATGTTACACAGTAAGAAACATCATTTTGTGGATTGTTGTTATGATGACGGACTCGAGAGAAGTGAGATTGGTACGGGAGCTCAGTTATGCGCATGCACTTATCTACCGGTAAACATCAAAGCAGCTGGTCACGGTAGCCGAGCGGTCTAAGGCATGCACTGCCTTCGCTCGTCGGAAGCCGGGATCGTGGGTTCGAATCCCACTCAGGGCATGGATGTTTAGTTTGTGTGTGCGTTTTTCTGTGTTTGTGTATAGGTAGAGGCGTTGCGACGAGCTGATCACCCGCCCAAGGGGTCCTACCGAATGTGTAAGATTTAGAAAAACCGAAGTGAACGGAGAAGTTCATGGAGGTAGGCCTAGGCCCACTGCGGCTGTAGTGCCCAGGGGAAAAAAAAACATCAAAGCAAGAACGCGCTTAGATACCTAAGCTTGTATGGGATAATATCGAAACAGATATGGGAGCTGATGATGAAGAAGATGGGTTGTGTGTTAAAGCTGGTTGAAGAATTTTGAACACGGTATCGAACCTTCGAGTTCCATAAAAGCACGGAATTTCTTGACCAGCTAAACAATTACAAATTTTCGTACGAAAGCTTGTCAGTGATTAAGAATATTATGATCTGTGGTAGCGAAAAGATTATTACTTCTTTAATGACGTCTCGTTCAACTGAGAGAGTTCTACAACGTCAAAAGATTAGCACATATCGGCATGATGAATTGCAATTGAAATGAAAGGAAACGGTCTCCGTCTATTTTAAGCATCGCAAACATTTGCCTCTAGCAACTGAGGAAAAGCATAAAGAATGTTATGGCGATAACCGACTTATGGGCAAAGAATCGAACTACGAATAGGAAACAAGAGAACTAACATTGACGGTTGGGTTGGAAGTGTCACACAAGATTTATGAAACGTGGACTGTTCCACTCATCCACTCAACTTCAATTTAACAGTTAAAATACGAGTATCGACTAATTTCCTGCTCGCTGTGTGTGTGCCAAACCGGAATGAGGGTCACGAGGATAGATGTCACTGCAATGTCATCACGCTATTCAACGTATCTGCCCTTCTTCCATATCCTAGGCATAGACTGAATGATGTCATGTGTCTTGCATATATAAAATACAAACCCCCGATCGAACAGCTTCTAATGTAAATTATTATCATCGATTGTAACAAATAACCGAAGTTACCATTTCAAAAGTTCAGACTTTACAGAATTACGATTATTGCATGACTCTCTGACGACCACGGAATAAGGCTGTGCTATCGGAGAGGGTGTCCATTTAAGAAAGAAACAATAAAGACAGCTGGAAGACGAAAAGAACACAGGAAAAAAGAAGTTCGATAGAAGGAATGATGGAAATAAAGAAATAAAAATAAAAATGAAAGAATAAAATGTGGGACGAGAAGAAGAGCGCAGAATGATAAGTATAAAGAGAAAAATGAATGGAGAAACGAGCAAGGAGTTCTAGGGGAAGCACTCGCCTGCTTTCCTTTCACTACACATTTGATACGTCACGGAAGGCACACAAAACACTGCCTTCAACATTTCTTCTGTGTTGCGTATGTATTCGTTACCACAGGGATTTCTTTTATTGCTAGTGGGGTGCGACTAAGTCCCTTGTACTGCGGCCACTTCTGGCCTATTGTACCAGCCCCAGATGATAGGTGAGGGTGATTGTGGAGCAACTGGTGGAATGCAGATTGGCAGGGGAAACGAAGTACTCGAAGAAAACCTGACCCAGTGCCACTTTGTCCACCACAAATCCCACTTCACCAGACCCCGGGATCGAACCCGGGCCGCCGCGGTGGGAAGCCAGCGACTAATCGCTTGAACTATGGCTCGGCCCTTACCACAGGGATAGTGTTTCCCGAGCCGTTGCGTAGCAACGATCGTCTCTTCTAGCTTTATTAGTCTGGTTTTCAGTCGTTAAACGGGACATACAGACCCACAGAGAGCAAGATGACCTCATACGCTTTGTTACTTTTTTTTCAAAGTAAGTCTAATAAAGTAAAGGATGGAGGGTAACGGAAACGAACTGTATTATTTAAATCGCTGTTGGAAGTATAGCTTAGAAAACTGACTCCAGAATGAAGAAACAGGGATGAAACTACGAGCAACAGGGCTACCTGAAGGCACAACTGTTACTTAGATGAAGCGCGGATGTAGATAAAATCGACGAAGACTAGATATCTTAAACTGAATATACGTATTTTCCAAGTATAAAAAATATTGTGACGTGCTATATGACGTGCATTGCTGCGCAACGGCTGCAATGGGAAAGCATATTTAAGCGACAACGAATACATGGGAATTGTTGAGTTCCCACAGCGACGAATTGAACACCAACAGACCGCTGCGTAGGAATATCCGTGACAACGAATTGTTTGAAACAGCGGGAATAACGCTTTCCAGCGGTAACAAATATAGAACACGTGAATCGAACCCTGGGAGAAGGTGCTCTCTATTCCATCCGAGATCAGGTTATAGAAGTCCGGCTTCGAAGGGACCTCCCCGTGTGGAGGAGGGGTCGAATACCTCCACCGTGAGCCTGCGAGTAGTAGGGGGCGAAGAAAAGGGAAGTCTCAATTCTGAGACAGTGAAATATGGTCGCGAGTCCGAAGAGACTCGGACCCGAGAAAGACTGCGCTGGAAAGGGCCAGCAGCATATACAAAAGACAGACCCGTCCTCTCGTCAGAGAAGGCGCCCCACAGAAACAAGACCGTAACTGTCAAACGGTAATAATTAATATCTGGTCATGAGCCCCAGATGGGGCTCGACGCCAAAACTTACTGACTGACTGACCATCAGTTGCAATGTGACTTTGACTTTAACTTTACCAGACAGTTTTTGACAGCTGATTTTGTATTCGACTCTAGCAGGAAGAGTTCTTCGACAAGGGACCAAAATATTTGACCGAGGAGAGAGGTGCAAGTAATTATAACAGACGTTATAAGTGAGCATAATTGTACTTGCGTGTGAAAAAGCGAGTGTCCAATAAATATTCGCTAAATCCGAGACCTGCGTGAATTTACTTGTCGAGGTACCTATGAAACACGCGACAATACACAAAAGACACAAGCAGACAGAAAACCGATTTAACTTCTGAGACTCTCAACGGACTTTAAAGAACCAAATTATTTACGAAAATAATGGAAAGAAGACGATCACAAGAATGAATAGAAATTAATTAGCATTAATATGGCAGGAATATTTACTTCTGTTAGTTTCTTTCACACTGAATATGATGACAGAATGAATGTTGACCCGCTGCGTGTGTGAAACTTCCCGACTCCGTTAGCGAGTATTCTAGAAAGGTACAATGAAAATTTAAGATATGGAAATATCATTTGGAACCTACAAATCTTGGCCATTATAGCATCTGTCATGGACATCCCTCAATGCAAATTACTTGTAGCAGTGAGCCAGACTCTACCATCTGCCTGTATACACCGCATTCATTTCGCATTCAATTAGAGTCCGCTATGAACTATTCGTTTCTGGCAAATGGGTTAAGCAAATTCCACTAATTGATTTTCTCAGCTCTTTAGTAAACCACTGCGCTGTCCATGCAAATCTTCACTAAATTTTTAATCAAACAAGATGGTGGATAAATAATGGTTCGCCGTAGACAGAAACAGAACCGTAAGATAGTGACAACGTAAAGACTGTTTACACACAAACAATGCTGATCTATCTACATATGGCTCTATAGTCCGTTTGTTGGGCTTTGGTCGTTTTTTCACATCCTTAATCCTGTACATAAACGGAAGGTCTCCTTGGACGGGGCATCAGCACGTCGCAAGGGCCCTACTTACACACAGAAGAACAGAAAAACAAAATAAACCCACACACACACACCCGTGACTTGAGTGGGATTCGAACTCACAATTCAAGCGTTCCAGAGAGTGAAGACACTTCATGCGCGGCCACTGTGATCGGGGTTCGAATGTGGTTATTACATCGAAATCAATCTCATTATTAACTGTCAACGTGACGTTTCATTGCAAACATCAAATGATCATACAGTTTATTTATTGGCTTTCCTTTAGCTGAAATTGCATTTTCCTCTCGTAAGTACAAAAAAAAAAATACGCCAGTAGAACTGAACTTGGCAACTTGATTTCTTGGGTTTTGATCTCATGCAACTGCGGTCGTTTTAATTTCGTTAGTAACGACGCGTTTGTTACGAGAGTTACATAACATAAATTTGTGTAGATGTAACCGTGGGTAACATGGGATTATCACTGTATATACATGACGTTCCTGCCTAGAATAGCAAGTGCAGTTGGTCTGTGCAGCTACACGAGAGAATCCACAGTGAAAACAGTCCCTGACATAGTTCGCCAAGACCACAACTGTGGAAATATATCAAGCATTCCATAAACTCTTTACGGGCACGTTTCCAGCATCCAGACCCTACTCACGTTTTAGTGAAATTATACAGCAGACGCCTTATAACAA
The DNA here is from genome assembly GCF_002891405.2 of Cryptotermes secundus. Taxonomy (NCBI): domain Eukaryota; kingdom Metazoa; phylum Arthropoda; class Insecta; order Blattodea; family Kalotermitidae; genus Cryptotermes; species Cryptotermes secundus. The sequence goes on from NW_019735463.1 coordinate 524,735, forward strand.
AAGCAGAATTGTATACTCCGACATTTTCTTTAATGGTGAGATTTTATCATTTACTTTTTGTGTTTATGAGTCTGTCCGTATAAACATTACAAATTTTCTGATTTGGAAAAGAAAACAGGCTGCTTTAACCATAATTTAGACGCTGTTTTATCTACGACTACGGAGTTTTTCTTGAATTTTATTGCAGTGGTTGGGTATATATCGTAATTTCTAGGCACAAGTCTATGGCGTATATCGCGACAAATAAATTCTCGATGTATTCGGTGTAGCGAATTTTATTTCACACTCGCTCTTACAATCACCCAAATTACAGATTTACGGTTACTGCTATCTGCAGTATCACAATTAGTACACTCCAAATGCCAGAATACAACTGACTAGTTGCTGGCTAACTCGGCGGTAGCTCCAGGACTCACTGACTGACTCAGTACAACTCAACTTGGCGACTGTTACAGTACAACTGACTGTGAATAGCCTTCGCTTCTCCCTATGTAGCCTCGATCGGACAATACGGCCACGTAATAGGCACCCTTGTTGCTAGCCACGCTGTCCGGTTACGTCACCGCTGTTGATTCGCCTTGCATAGTTACCCGGTTACGGGGCTCGGCTCTCTTCGGCTCCGCTCGTGACGTCACCGCGCATGGCTGCCAGGATGCGGGGTGATTACTCGCCTATTACGCGAGCGTTACGTTACCGCTAAGGGGTGGGAGGGGAGCGCTGACTCACCCGCCGCGTCACTGCTGGTGTGGGGGGGGGCTCGGCTTTGCGCAACATGTCACACTATATTATAATTTAACCAACTACTTAACACTACGAAATAAGGTCCTCCTTACGAGTCTATAAATATTAAGTCAATAAACAAATCACCGTCCTTCAAAAGAACCCAACACGGTCCCTAAACTGGACCAAAGAAATTGATCCACCATCTTACTCTACCTCTTAAGATCCCAAGTCTCCTAGTCACTGTGAAGTAGCTCTGAATCTGCCGCATAATCATTTCTTTCATCCAACCGATGCGTTGTCTGGATAAACCCGCTTAATGTGTTGAATAGGGACCGGATTTTATGCCCTAATAATCCCTTAAATATGTATGCATTTAATGATTAAAAACTTCCGAAATATGCCCTAAAATATACACATAAAAATTTATACCAAATATTAAAATTGATTTTACATTATTTTAAAACCAACAAATCAATATTTAAATTCATTTTATGTAATCACTAAATGATTCACTTGCAATAATAAGCTTAATACTTAATACAAATCATGCAACAAAGCCAACATATTTCATTATAAATTAAAAAAAAACAACGGTACTCACATTTAGCTCTCCGAACTTTCAACTTCTCTTCTGTTGCAATTCACAATTACTAAATGTTTTAGGTTTTCCATAGTTAGTCGCCTCC
>NW_019735463.1:526173-636319 GCF_002891405.2 Cryptotermes secundus
AGTGATTCTTCACTTGGCACTTCAGTACGTTTACCGGCTAAAATTTCTTCAATTTCATATCCTGGAATTTTTTAAAGAATGCTGTGTACTTTTTTTTTTAGTTATTAGTTGGTTATTTAGAGAGGGTGGGTTTCCCCATGCACCGCGATCAGTTTGATCTATTGTGCTTCTCTCTATGATATTCTACGAGTCTCTTTACCCTACCGATAAATGGTGCGTATCATCAGTCCCGCCGAGCAAGCGAGTTCGGCCACTTGCTTAGCGGTGTCTATAATGCTTCCCCCATCTATCAGAGGCCTTAGAGACTATTGTTGGGCGGGAAACGTCCAGGAATTTGGCTCAGTGATCCCCTTTGGGGATGTGAGGTTCTTTTACGTGCCGTAAAGTTACGACACGGGACCCACGGCTTAAAGTCCCTCCCGGAGGACTTGTTCCCTGAATTTTTCCGCCCTTAAAATTTCGACGACCTCCGCCGGGTATTTGAACCCCGGTACCACGAGTCATGAGGTGGGAACATTACCTGTAGACTACTGAGGCCGCTTACTTTTTCCTTTACTACATCACTAACGCTCGGTGCTACTGCTTTAAAGGCTTCTTTTCTGTATGGCGCTTTAACAAATACCTTCTTCACAAAAGACACCAACTTGTCAACAAGCAGAATATTTGCACGAATTGTTTCTGCAACACGGAGCAACCCATGGGCAAGGCAAGTCAAATGCATCATATTTGGAAATATAACTTTAAGAGCAGTACCGGCTTTCATCATATAACTCTCGGCATCAGTCACAAAGAGCAATACGCGCTCATACTGAATGCCATTCGGCCATAGTAAATTCATGGAACTGATAAAAAATCCGGAAACTGCGGAGCTATTTGTGGTTTCAAATTGCTCTACCGCAAGAAGATATGGGGTAGACTGTTCATTCTTATTAAGGGATCCAACTATACAATTTGCAATAAACCGTCCCTCACAATCTTGTGTTTCGTCGATTGATACCCACACAAAATCATCTTGAATCTTATCTCTAATGCTTTCAATTGTACGATCGTAGCACTGCTTCACGTAATTTTTGCGCACAGTAGATTCATCCGGCACTTTGCACTGTGTATACTTCTCTATGAAGTTTCTCAGAGTAGGATTGGTTAGTTTCCACAGTGGAGTATCTGCCGCTAAAAAGGCTTCGCATAAATCAGAGGAAAACCGTGAAAAACTATTATTAGAACATTCACTGAGCAATTTTTGAACAGGAGCACTTTTCGTGGATTTAATTTTAATATTCTTTTGTGTATATTAGTGTTCAAATGCTGAAGCACTTGAAAGCGTTTTTCACAACCAACTTTTTCTCACACGCTCGGCAATAATGAATTTCGTTATCCGTACTTATCATCTCTCCTTCGAACTCCCGCTGATACAGCTGTAGTTTAGTTTTCTTACTTTCACTTTCGGCACGACTACAGAAAGCTAAACTAACTTAACTACAGACTAGTCGCCACTAATGTGAATGGCCACCAGCTTCAAATGAAGAAGCGTAACGAACCTCATGGAGACTTCAGAAATAAATAAGTGAAGTCCCTTATCGGTTGAATAGTATTATGTTGATAGCGGCTACATGTGAACGCTTCCGACTAATCCCTCCGCGGCCACTTTGTTGGTACGCTGATGAGGCAAGTTACGAGTAGAGNGTATCTGCCGCTAAAAAGGCTTCGCATAAATCAGAGGAAAACCGTGAAAAACTATTATTAGAACATTCACTGAGCAATTTTTGAACAGGAGCACTTTTCGTGGATTTAATTTTAATATTCTTTTGTGTATATTAGTGTTCAAATGCTGAAGCACTTGAAAGCGTTTTTCACAACCAACTTTTTCTCACACGCTCGGCAATAATGAATTTCGTTATCCGTACTTATCATCTCTCCTTCGAACTCCCGCTGATACAGCTGTAGTTTAGTTTTCTTACTTTCACTTTCGGCACGACTACAGAAAGCTAAACTAACTTAACTACAGACTAGTCGCCACTAATGTGAATGGCCACCAGCTTCAAATGAAGAAGCGTAACGAACCTCATGGAGACTTCAGAAATAAATAAGTGAAGTCCCTTATCGGTTGAATAGTATTATGTTGATAGCGGCTACATGTGAACGCTTCCGACTAATCCCTCCGCGGCCACTTTGTTGGTACGCTGATGAGGCAAGTTACGAGTAGAGGGATCGGGGAAGTCCCGTCCTGCGTATTGCATCAGAAACATGAATCATGACGAAATGTTGAGCCAAATATGCAACATATTCTAATACGAAAAAGAAAAATTGTATACGCGCAACCATGATTGAAAATTTGAACATAAAATTGAAAAATATATATGATAAACATTTTAGAAAGGAGATGTACAGTATAAATAGAGATCTTCGAAAATATGATGCTTATTCATAAAACAGGCAAAATATGCATTTATATGCACCATCAAACCATGTCCAAAATTTAAGAAATGAAGTAATCCATACATATATCCAAACGAGCATCCATTCTGGTTGCAAGAAAGAAATATGCATTTGCTTTAAAATCCGATCCACAGTGATGAATTACTTACAATACTAGTAATTATTATAATGGATATTATTTGTTACCATTTGGTCCAGAACCTTTCGCCTTCTCGTCTGCTGTCCAAAAACATAAAAATTAGAATATACAAAACTAATTTTGCCTGTGGTTCTGAATGGGTGTGAAACTTGATCTCCGATATTAAGGGAGGAACATAGACTGAAGGTGTTTGAGAAGAGGGTGTTGAGGAGAATATTTGGACCGAAGAGAGATGAAGTGATAGGAGGTTGGGGAAAATTGCACAATGAGGAGCTCCGTAACTTGTACTCTTCTCAAAGTATAATTAGAATGATCAAGTCAAGGAGGATGAGGTGGGAAGGGCATGTAGCACGAATGGGGGAGACGAGGAATGCGTATAGAATATTGGTGGGAAAGCCTGAAGGAAAGAGACCACTGGGAGGACCATGGCGTAGGTGGGTGGACAATATTAAAATGGATCTTAGAGGGACAGAATGGGATGGTATGGATCGGATGGATTTGGCTCAGGATAGGGAACAGTGGAGGGCTCTTGTGAACACGGTAATGAACCCTCGGGTTCCACAAAATGTTGGGAAATTCTTGAGTAGCTGCAGAATTGGCGGCTCCTCCAGAAGGGCTCAGGTGAACATCCGTTCATGGGACCTGAACCAGCCTGTGGCATCTCTATAGGAGTTGCAGAAAGGCAATCAGGGACTGGACAAATATGAAACACAAGAAATACTGGGGATCCTTGACTGGACTCAGGCAAGCAAAGGGACTCATACGAGGACCCTCTACTAAAAGAGCGAAGGAACTGTTGAAGTTAAACAGTAAACAGCTACGATAGGTGGTGGGACAACTTAAAGGACACTGCCACCTTAAAGGACACGTCTTCAGACTGGGACTAAGTGATAGTCCCACTTGTGAGAGGTGTCAAGAAGAAAATTAAACAGCCACACATATCCTGTGTGAATGTGAGGCCTTAGCGTATTTAAGATTACGTCATTTGGGTCAATACTTTATGGAACCAAGTGACTATTTCGACGCTCCCACGTAGAAAATTCTGCGCTTGATTCGAAGCGCATGATTGCTGAAGGGATAATCAAAAGGGGAAGCACAACAGACCACTGCAGTTTGCGGTGCATGGGCCGAGAAGGCCCACACCACTGCAGTTTGCGGTGCATGGGCCGAGAAGGCCCACCCCTTATATATTCATTCATTCAAGCTAGTCCAGAAATATTCCGATATTTACAGAACCCGAACGTTCATTGCTGTCCACAAGAACTCGACCAGTCTTTACCGTGAGTCATATTAACCCATACGTGGTAAGATCCAAAAGTTTGTGACCATGGTCAGTAAGTACAAACATTATGTTTCTGGACAGTATCCATTGTCCTGTCTTCTTCATCTTCAGGTAAAACCTACTCTGTTGGGCCTAATCTATAGAGTTAGCCCCTATCTCCAAAGATTTATCCAGTCTCCGAAACATTATGTTTTGAAAAATAAAAGGGACGGTGTTTTTAGATAAAGACAGGATGATAGATAATGTCCAAAAACATAATGTTTGTACTTATTAACCAAGTTCATACACTCCCACCCTATTCATTTGAGATCTGTTTTAATACTATCCTTCATCTACGCTCAGGTCTCCGAGGTGATCTCGGTCCTTCAGATTTTGAAAAAAGAAATCCCTTTGTGAATATATCAGCTCTTCTTGTATGCTGCATACCCAGCCCATTTCATTATCCTTAATTTGATTATCTTAATAATATATAGAGAAGAATGTAAATTATGCTCTTCTTCATTATACAACTTTTCATTCTTCGGCTAATTCCTTCATCTTTGTTGGAAATATTCTCTTCATCACTATGTTATCACATAACCTCAATCTTTGCTCCTCCAGTAATGTTCGTCAAATTTCATTTAAGTATAAAATAGAAAGTAGAATAACTTTTTCTCATATTTTAATTATTAAGTCTGTAGACATCATAATGGAAGACAAATCCTGTACTAAGCGGTAGGGAGCATTTTTGGAATTTATCTTCTTTTACCTTGCAATTGTACATTTCCTTAGCATCTTTCCCCAACAATTTAAATTTGCCATATTTTCAAAGAAGTTACTACATACCTTCATGCTGTGAGCCTCCCCTACATTCTGACAGGACAATATGGTCGTATAGACCTTCCACGCTGCTTCTGCATAAACACTGTCTTATGAAAGGTGTATCGACCTGAATGTAGGTGCTATTTTGTTCGATATTGCTATGTAGAATATTTAGGAAGATACAGAGTTTTCAGGAGAAATGATAATTTGATTCTAGCTAAGGCATCTAATACATTTCTTTTATTTATTGTAGTGTGNGTATGTGTATGTGTTTATTCTGTTTGTGTTGCCCTGTGTTTAGATAGAGGCCTTGCGACGAGCTGATCGCTCGTCCAAGGAGTCCTACAGTCTGTAAAATGATACAAATGAAAGAAAGAACCTCGACACCGTACGGTATAAGAGGAACGGATTAAGTAAGTATATTTTAATGGCAACGCTGGTGGATTTGAGACTGGACAGCCGAGGCAGTTCACTTAAGGTAGTAGCTGGGCTATCTGCAAACCGATCAGAGTTCAATTCCCGACAGTTGCTTGAAACTTTCTCTTTCCTACTGCGTCCAGACTGGCAATGGGACCCTTGCATAATGGAAGCCAGGATATCTTCCCTAGATGTAGATCGGACGGAGAGTGAATCTGACCGCTCAGTCCACTTTATGCTGAAGTTAAGAATACGTGCAGTTGTAGCCTACCTTCAATCCCCTTCACGGCTCCCTATCGCGGCACTAAACTAAACACCGGGACAACTTCAGCTTTCACCTTCTGATTAAGACTGGCTATAGGCTGGACGATGGAGGGGCGGAGTTAAGAGTCCCGGTGGGATCAAGAATTTTCTCTTCTCCACGTCGTCCAGACAGTTTCTGAGGCCCACCCCTCATATCGAAAGGGTACCGGGGGCTCTTTCCCCTGGGGCAAAGCGATAAGAACATGAAGCTGACAACTCAACTTAATATAGTGCCGATGCGGCCTCCGTAGTCTAGAGGTAACGTTCCCACCTCATGACTCGTGGTACGCGGGTTCAAATACCCGGCGGAGGTTGTCGAATTTTTAAGGGCGGAAAAATTCAGGGAACAAGTCCTCCGGGAGGGACTTTAAGCCGTGGGTCCCGTGTCGTAGCTTTACGGCACGTAAAAGAACCTCACACCTCCAAAGGAGGTCACTGAGCCAAAATTGCGGACGTTTCCCGCCCAACAGCAGTCACTAATACCTCCGGTAGATGGGAGAAGCATTATAGATACTTCTCAGCCAGTAGAGCCGGTCTCGCTGGCTGGGCAGGACTGATGGTAAGCACCAATACCGGTAGGATATAGAGACTGGTAGAAATCATAGAGGGAAGCACAATGGACCACTACAGGTCTAAGTGCATGGGGAAACCCACCCTCTCTAATAACTAACTAACTAACTAACTAATATAATGCCGAGGTCAAAAAAATGTGGATCTAATATATATCCACTCCTCTATACGCCTTCGAGGCGTAGTGCTTAATTAGTTAAGCACAAGGACAATTTTACCTTTTTTTCCATGGCACTACAGCCCCAGTGGGCCTAGACCTACCTCGATGAACTCCGTTCACTTCGGTTTTTCTAGATCTTACACATTCGGTAGGACTCCTTGGGGGGTGATCAGCTCGTCGCAAGGCCTCTACCTGTACACACACACAGAAAAACGCACACACACAAACTAAACATCCATGCCCTGAGTGGGATTCGAACCCACAATCCCGGTTTCCAAGCGAGCGAAGACAGTACATGCCTTAGACCGGTCGGCTACCGTGACCGGCCAACTTTACCTTACCTCTATTTAATCTCCTTGGCTACAATATCACGTCTTTTCATTCGAAGAGTTGTCTTGCTACTTACGTTACGACTATGAATAAGTATATCCCTCTTTAACATTTCCATTAAGCACCGATGCAATGAAAATAGCTAATTTCGGTAGACTGTCACTTCCGTCGTTGTGAATTAACTGGGACGGTGAATCCTAGAGTCTCACGTGACCGTGTAATTAAGCTAAAAGGAATTCATCGAATGATTTAACCTGTATTTCCTCCGGATATATTAAGGGAAGATATCACGACACGCAGATGTGCGTCACAACATGACCTCAACTTGCAGTAACTTACCCCACAGTGTACTTGATCCCAGCCTTCACAGCGACTGACAACTCCACAGGGCACAGTCGTTCTTGTTTGTTCAGCTTGCCAAGAAATGTGTCACCTTTTATCGCACTGGAAGATCCGTTACATTGTCCACTGTTCCCTTTCTTGACCCAGACAAGTACAGCCCACAAACTCGCCCCATGTTAGTATTCTCCCATCTGTGTGGCTACATCTCCCATGTGGTCTATTCTCTTCAGGTTTATCGATCGGCAGTTTGCAAGTTTAACATATCTGTATTACTCCCATCACCATTTTAAATTAAAATTATGAAGGGAAGAATTTAATTTACATAGATTGTTGCGTGCAGTCACAAAGCAACACACAAATCCGAGTTTGAACGTATGCACAGCCTTTAAGGAATTAAAATTGGATAGGCTCTATTTGATTGCAACTCTACATTTTCTCTTTCCTTGTTTCATTCTTTATTATTTATGTGTTTATTTACATATTTAACCCCTTATTTCTTAAGTTTCTTCTGAGCTTTTTATCTCACCTACTCGCATTTTAATCATCTCTACGTTTTTGTTTCTCGTTTCTTAGCACGACGTTTAAAATTGTGTCGGTCACGGTAATCAAACGGTCTGAGGCATGAACTGTCTTCGCTCGCTCAGAAACCGTGATCGTGGGTTCGAAACCCACACAAAGCATGGATGTTTGGTGTGTGTGTATATGTTTATTTTGTATTCGTATTGTCCTGTGTTTAGGTAGAGGCCTTGCGACGAACCGATCACTCGCCCAAGGAGTCCTACCGTCTGTAAAATAATCAAAGAAAACAAAAAACAACCTCGACACCATAAATGTATAAGAAGAACGGATTAAGTAGGTATGTAAAATAAAAATTGTACCAGAAACTATTAATATGTGACCTGTATCTCTCTCTGCCTTTGGCTGGATGTGTTCTAGCATGAAGCAAGGGAAGTGACTATGTCAGTGAGTGCGTCCTTTGTTTTAATGCCGGTACCACAGTCACCCTTGTGTTGTAGTACTGACAGCAGTCTTCAGCCGTCAGTTGCAGTCAATGTCAGCTGGAGTACCAGCCAGCCACTTTTTTTCTTTACATTCTGCAGAAATGGCTGCGCGTCAGGTGTTCACTTACTCTGCTTGCAGTTGCCAATGTAATCCGGCGCATAATTTTAGCCTAACTGTCGGACATCGCTGTGTAGAGCAGTGGTTCTCAAACGCCGGGCCGCGGCCCGGTAATTATACCGACCCTCGTCTTTGAGAAAGAGAATTTACCGGGCCGCGGTCTGATAAATATTGAGAATCACTCTGAGTCGTGCTAGCGAAATGTCGAATTAGAATCTATGCCCAGAAACGAGCCATCCTGATCGAGATGTAAGTGTAAGATTTGAGGTTTTCACTGCGGTGACTATGAAGAATGTCGTCTTCTGGGATGTGGCGCCGTGTAGATATTGTGAAAACCGACGTTCTTCCGAAACTTCGGTTTATACAATATCTACATGGCGCCACATCCCAGAAAACGACATTCTTCGAGTTGTACGTGTTTTCCCTCAGTCTTCAGAATAATGACGGGAAAATGCCTTAAATTATGACATAAACGCTTCCATCCATATGTTCCCCCATTTATCAAGCATCTCTAGCTTACTTCTCGGTACAGAATAATCTATGCAATTTAAAGGCGTATTCAAAGAACAATTGAAACAATCAACAGTATTGTAACCTGTCCGGTCGTTTCCAATCGATTTATCTTCTTTCTTTTGTAATCTGTTCCTCTTATACCTTTACGGTATCGAAGTAAGTAAATTTTATTTTCTCTTAATTGAAGACAGTCGGTAAGACTCCTTGAACGGGGATCGGCCCGTTGCAAGGCCGATACCTTTTACAAACAGAATAAACACAAACAAAAGCAAACACCCATGCCTTAAGTACGATTCGAACCCACGACTCAGAGTCCGAGCGAGCGAAGACAGTCCATAACTTAGACCGAACGGTCACTATGATCGGCCCAGTCGATGTATAATTACATAAAATAAACTTAAGTTGGTAATATAAGTAGTGGCTCAACTGGACTGATTTGAACGGGTTTTCTCTCCAATAAACATTTAGTAATCTACACTTGAGTTATTCAGAAACGAGCGTTGGTCGTTGAAAATGTCTAATTTAAATGAAAATTTAAACGGCTCGACAGTTTCTCGTAAAATTCTCCGATATTACATTTGGTGGAAATCCGTCAGCTGGTTCTCTACTCGTATTTAACTCAAGCATACTGACTGACAGAAGAACCTCCTCTGTGATCTAGTGGTCAGAGTTTCTGGCTACAGATCCAGAGGTCCGGGTTCGATTCCCGGAGCTACCAGATTTTCTGAGAAATAGTGGGTCTGGAACGGGGTCCACACAGCCTAGTGAGGATAATTGAGGAGCTATTTCAAGGATATAGTGACTCCGGTCTAGAAAGCCGAAATTAAGGCCGTGGGAATTCGTTGCGCTCACCACGCGACATCCTCTATCCGCTAAAGTTGGTACTAACTTCACCGACAAGCGGCGGTCGCTCGATTGGTATAGTTCTCACGCGGACTACAGGCCACGGAGTTTCTTGTTTTGTCTGTACAGAGAGAAGGATTGATGGACCAAGGAAACTTACGTGGCCCTTTTCATGGTTGCGAAGGCACTTAAAATGCGATTGTTAATGGAGCAAATGTAAGCTTCCCAGCCGAACCAGCATATAATAGATTTTTTCATTACATACCAATAAAGGAAATTAAAACAGAAACGTATGTAATATCAAGCTAATATATTAACACTATTCAAACTGAGCCATGAAAACAATACGAAACCCGCTCAAATTTCTCATCCCTATCAATTGAAATCGGAGGGGGGCCGTGCTCCGTTACGGAAAACACATTATGTGTAAACATAACTGTTACATGCTGAAGGTAAGACACGAAGCATTATGTATGATCGTATTGTTTTGTAACACGAAGTTTCGTGAAGGGAGGATGGTGATATTCTGCAATTACTACAGCTAATGAGGTCACGCACAGAGCAACATGCAGGGTGTCTGTGCATGCAAACAACATCATTATCCTGCTGGTCCGAACAGAGAGTTCAAAGTCAGTTCCTTCCGTGTGCTACACCAGGTTACATCTGGTTCAACATTATAGTCACGTGCATCGAAACAAATCAAAATGTTGTCAGACAACGGAACGTCGATGCGATCGCATCTCACTCATTCCACACTAGATGTCTCATGTGGCGAAAAGCAAAATGAAGTTGGATGAGCGAAGAATTTTTGTAACCGAAACAATGATTGATGTTTTACACCTTCCTGAAAGTTATATGAGGATCTAAGGAAGACAGAATAGAAAAAGGAAATACTCCAACTTTGAACTAGAATTGTTGGCAGTTCTATTGTTCAGAATATTTCGGAAAAGATCATTTACCTAGAAAAGGAATAATTTGATTTTTATTATTTATTGTATTATTCGACGTCACTTGGAAGATGCTTGGATAATACATTCGAATAATGAAGGCTGCTTCTCGGTTCAGCCATTACAATAATCTTACCTTTTGACACTATATAACATAACGATCTATTTGAGAAACCTTTCTTAAATAAAGTAGGACAAAAGATAATTTCTGCTTGTAACTTCTTACTAGGGCCGCGCCATAGCTCAAGTGGTTAGTCGCTAGCTTCTCACCGCGGCGGCTCGGGTTCGATCCCGGGTCTGGTCAAGTGGGATTTGTGGTGGACAAAGTGGCGCTGGGGCAGATTTTCTCCGAGTACTTCGGTTTCCCCTGCCAATCTTAATTCTACCAATTACTCCACAATCACCCTCACCTATATTCTGGGGCTGGTAAAATAGGCGAGAAGGGACCGCAGTACAAGGGACTTAGTCCCACCCCACTAGCAATAAAAAAGAAACTTCTTACTACCTTGCAGTTGAATGAAATTAGTTTAAATTAAATGCTTCACATATTAAATATAATTAATTCATAGTGGGACATTCACCTAGCAGTTTTTTCCTCCTAATTTTTTAGAGCATTTGTTCACTTGTAGACCAGAAGCCACAAGCCAAATTGCAGTAGCTGCGGGATCCAAGAGAAATAAACGGGAAAAGGTACGTATCTACTGCTAATTCTCAGGCGGGATAAGCATAAGTAATTTCTGGGCTGATTAGTGTCTTGTGGAGGGTTAGTTTAGTGTTGGCGCTTAAACGCTCGCTTTTGAATGGGGAGTGGATTATAATAAATGTCCTGAATGGCTTGACTTCAGGCATTTCTATTTACAGTCTCCATGGAATTCTCTTATCGAAATTTACGCCGAGATATTTTACATAATTGGCGAAGGGGATAGTCCGTCCATTCAATATAAGATGAACCACAGAGGGACTAACTCAACGAGAAAAGTAGGTGGCCTGAGAGTTGTCGTCATTAATTTTTATTTTCCAGCGCTCACACCGCTTCTCAATAGCACTGAGACCTCGCTGCAGCTTTCTGATAACACAACTCTCTTTGCGGTCTCCCGCATATATGCAGTTGTCATCAGCAAAGAGACATAGATAGACAATGTAATGGACAGGACGGAACCTTGTTGCACCCTTGCTTGTATATCTCTTGGAATGGACATTCGACCTTCCACTGCAACTCTGGATTTTCTCTTAGAAAGAAAAGAGTCAATAAGCTTGATTGGACTGATAGAAAATTTTAATTTAGATAATTTATACAGCAAGCCAAGGTGTCATATTGCATCAAAGGATTTAGCTCTCGACTCGACCTCGGCAAGGACCGCATAAAAACATCGCTTCCATGAATCTCTTCTATTGCTGCGCGTATCTGCTGCCGCTGATGCCTGTTTCTCGGCCGATACCTAGCAGCGGATTACTTCTTCCGGTTTCATTATTCCGACTTTCAGGTGTCATGTTACAACGGTCATCCAAGAGGTAGGCATGCAACCACTTACAGACTGCACGTCGCCATAAAATAGAAAACTGAAGTCTAAATAGCTACTGTTTGTCAAATCCAACCTCCGAACCACAATAAACCAGAAGGGTGAAATTATCGTTCAGCCATTTTCAATGTTCGTTCCAATTCATTAATCTTCAGAGAATAATTTTCTGTGATGGATTCTAGGTCTTCACAGTTCTGACTATGAACAGGATTTTTTTCTGGCATGTAACGCCGTTTCGTCCGGTAGAAATTCTGAAGTAACGTACAGTAGGCCGCGCGATAGCTCAAGCGGTTAGTCGCTGGCTTCCCACCGCGGCGGCCCGGGTTCGATCCCGGGTCTGGTCAAGTGGCATTTGTGGTGGACAAAGTGGCGCTGAGGCAGGTTTTCTCCGAGTTCTTCGGTTTCCCCTGCCAATCTTCATTCCACCAATTGATCCACAATCACCCTCACCTATCATCTGGGGCTGGTACAATAGGCCAGAAGTGGCTGCAGTACAAGGGACTTAATCCCACCCCACTAGCAATAAAAAAAAAACGTAGTGTATCTATCTTGGTCAAAGAGAAAGAAATGCAAACAGCAAGCATGGGACAAGCAAGAGGCATAACCGGAACGGTTTAGGTTCAGGCTGAAGATAGTAAACCGCATGAAAATAAGACATGCAGGATACGGGCCCGTAGTTACACCTACGTTCCCTTCTGCAGCAATAAACACTCAAATAAAACGTCACATTCAGCTTTCAGTCCAGAGTCCAGGCAAGCTCATCTCCCAGAAGGCAGTAGCGCCTATTCTACTTCAAATTTACTGCAGCATAACAGAAGGAAAAACGTATTCCACGCAGCTTCTCTCAAAATAAAAGACTCCTACCCTTAGAGGTTTGCAGAAGAAACGAAAGATACAATATATATATGAAGTTTTTGGTCTTCACGGTATAGCCCAAATTTTCATAAAATCTTGTCCGTGTTACCCGCTGATACAATTTTAAATAATTTGTTCTCCCTGTGGAAAGAAGTTTCGAAAATGATCAGCTAAAGTTTCAGTCCTCTCATATTGAAATTGAACAATGAGCACTTGCTATCTGCCTATGTACAGCTTGTTCTGAGTTGACTCATTAACACAGCACCCACAGATAACCGTTTCCAACGAGAATGGTGAAAATGGGGTATATGATATCCTGGTAAGTTGCTATACCGATATCACAGATTCTGAGGCCCTGGTATAGTCAGCCATGTCTGTTTCGACGTCACATATTGTTTAAATATATTCAATATCATCCTTAATTTCTGTTGCCTTTTGCTTTATACTGTACGCTACATATGGAGACGTGATATTGCAGTCGATATAGCAACTGACTAGGGGCTGGACAATCGAAGGGTTGGCGTTCGAGTCCCGGTAAGAACAAGATTATTCTCCTCTTCACGTCGTCCAGATTGGAAGTGGGGCCCAATAAAACGCCTGTCCAATGGGTATCGGGGGTACTTTCCGCGTGGAAAATGCGGCCGGGGCGTGAGGGAAAACGCTTGTCTCCAACTAATGCCGAGGTCAAGGATACATAATCTATACATTCACTCCCCCCGTTATGTCTCCATGGATTAGTGCTTAATTAGTTAAACGCAGGGACAATTTTACCTTTATCCTATCTTAACAATACACTGTGTTTCATTATTATTTCATTATTCATTATTTCCATACAGTTTATCAAATTTTGTGTGAATTCATAAATTTTTGATCACGCAGATCTTATTAAATTACTTAGATCATATTAAGTAAGAACTTTTAGTACTTTGTAAGAGCAAACTGGCCCCAGGGCCTTATTTGATACATCAGTTCTTACCCAGACCGTAGTTGCTTCTTTTCGAAACAGAAATTCCATCATCAGGTTCACAGACATCCGTCACTGGACCCTATCCACAGGAAGATGATCTCAGTCCATGTAAGATTTGAGGTCTTCACGGCGGTGACTATGAAGAATGCCTTCTTCTGGGATGTGGCACCGTGTAGATCTTGTGTGAAACGGCGTTTCGAAGGAACGTATCGTCTCCATCTTCAGGGTAGAAAAAATCCGTGAGTGAGGAACCAGCGTGGGCAGATGGCTGCAGACTGGAGGCAATACTTTCCTCCGAAACGTCGATTCATACAAGACCTACACGGCGCCACATCGCAGAAGACGACAATCTTCGAACTTAGTCCAACTCATCGCAACAAATTTCTCTATGATTCATTTTAATATTAGACCCTATCTTCCCAGCTAGCTCAGTGTCCCCGAGAGAAGAGGTATACAGGCTGTAACTGTGTTTCTCATAACCCCAAGTGTGTTACTTGTCCCGTCCATCTCACTGCCCTTCATATCAGTTACAGTAAACATCTTTTTGCCTATCGATTTATCGATCCACTGAGTTGGATGCTTGGTGGGCCTCATAGCTGGACTGCATAAAGCAAAACATATTTGCGACTGCCAGCAATCGAATCCCTCCTATTGTTCAAACCACAACCAATTACTTTATCGATCAGTCTACCTCGCATCATAAACAAACTCCGTGGTCTGTAGTCCGCAAGCGAAATATACCGACCGAGCGACCACCGCTTGTCGGTGAAGTTAGTGCTATAATTTTCATTTCGTGCATCCTGTTGTGTTACAATATACAACTCTTTTATTGACCGTCACAACACAACAAACCGAAAAAATCAAGGTTAGCGCCCAGCTATGGTTTCGCTACATGTTTCAGCCACTAACGGCCACCATCAGGCAAACACATATTAACAAACATATACCACTGAACTGCTGTACAGTTGATTGGATACAAAGTTAAAATTTTTACGCAAAGTATTTTAACATTGTATCCAATCAATTGTACAGCAGCTCAATTGTATATGTTTGTTAATATGTGTTTGCCTGATGATGGCCGTTAGTGGCTGAAACATGTAGCGAAACCATAGCGAAGTTAGTGCTAATTTTTGCGGATAGAGGGTTTCACGTGGTCAGCGCAACGGATCCCCACGGCCGTTAATCTCGGTTTTCTACAGCGGAGCCACTATTTCCTTGAAATAGTTCCTCAAGTATCCTCACGAGGCTGAGTGGACCCAGTTCCAGACCCACTACTTCTCAGAAAATGTGGTCGCGCCGGAAATGGAACCCTTACCCTCTGGATCTGTAGGCAGGATCTCTGACCACTAGACCACAGAGGAGGTCCTACCTCGGATTATATTCACATTAAATATTCATATATTATTTGCCCTTGTTTGAAGTGAAGGCTTCACAACATCGAAAATTTTTTTAATATAATTAGATCGCAATGAAACGGAAAAGCTAGTGATCTTACGTCAACAGTGTTGCAACGTATAACGCGAAAATGCAGGCTATACTAGTTCAATATACGTCACAACTTAAAGATAAGTTAAATAAACAACCGCGTTATTAAACGGTTTTCTCTTCGCTTATCTCAGCCTCACGTGACAAATTTGCTTCTATGTTATGAAATGGAAATGAAATGCATAACTTGCGTGTACAATTCGTTGCAGAAATGTAATCTTTCCTAGAGAGACTGAAGCTCTTGAAATTCTTGAAGGGTCAGCATTTCCACTCGCAATCTTGTTCGTTTTTCTAGAGGATTTAGTCTAATGAAGTTAAACTGGCTCAAATAATGTTTCTGCTTTTGCTTCTAAGCACCTTCCATTTCTATTTGAAAAGAAAACATTAAATTCAAGAAGCAAGCTCCATGATTCTCAGGAAATTTTCACTTCCTTTTATTCTCATTCTTGTTCGTTTTGAAAGACTTACGAGCTCCTATTGAAGAAACGGAGGAATGGGCAGAAAGCTCTGCTTCTTCTAAAGGCAGGAGATTTTTTAGGACGTAGAAAAGAGTAAACTTTTCTCTGCGTTATGAACGTCACGGGCAAAATCCCATTTTCATATTTGATCCTTGATGAAGGGAATGGGCATGATGCCATGTGGATTTTCTAGTGGGTCCGCAGATTTACTGGAGATGGCGCAAATTCAGCAAGCCACGCAGCCTACAGGCGGCGTCTTACTAGAGTCGATCTCTTTTTTATTTATGTTTTTGAACGTATAGTACCACGAATTCATGCCACAAATTAGGAAACTCTTGGTATACTGGTAACTAATATCTGATGGGATTTATGGATGGAATGACCTAAAGATATAGGAGAAAGTTTCCGAAATCCGTAAGATAAGGTGCCTCATAATTTACTGCGCATCCTTTCCGAATGCGGGTCACGGAATTTATGCAACGAAGAGACATGTTTATGGTAGAGAACTTCCAAAAGTTCAACAACGTTTCCTTTCCTCTTGTCCAATGTATGAGCTAGTAAGCAAATAAATAATAAAAAGAAAGCGCAAAGTTTTAAGACCCTAACAGTTGATCCCCTCGTACACCAGAGAAGTGAAACCCCATGGAGTACTGATGATACGAAATAAGAACATTGTTTTATTGGCTGACGTGGAGGAATAAATTCTTTCGAAAAGGAACAAAAGTTTCAGGACACAGGAAGTTATCATTTTGTCCCTGAACTTCTACGACGGCTTTTCTTAGTGACCACAAAATCATAATTTTCCATCTACTACAGTGCAACTATGTTCAAGAACACCTTCTGTTATGTTACAGGATTTGCCTACAACGGCGCCATTCATAAGAAGACCAGTGTTGCATTTCTACTCTCTCCAACTGATATTGTAATTACCTCTATTTTACACTACAGCAATGAAAGAGAACCATAGTTTATTCTATGTAAGATTTGAGGTTTTGACGGCAGTGACTATGAAGAATGCCGTATTCTAGGATGTGGCGCTGTGTAGATTTTGTGCGAACCGACGTTTCGGAGGAACTTACCGTCTCCATCTTCAGGATAGAAAAACCCGCGAGCGAGGAACAAGCGTAAACATGTGACTGCAGTCTGCAGGTTTCTGAATGTTTTTAGATGAGAGATTCGAAAGCTCAAGATCCGTAACTAAGTGGCAGCAAGCATTGCCTGTATTTAATATCCCCTCAATCATTCTGGAAACGTGATTCTGATGAGGTACTGGTCGACTCTGAAAATAACTGTCCCGTATATTAAGATCTATGTCCGTAGTTTAACACGGCGAATGATTAGAAGAGTTGACTGACGGGTTTTAATCTTCTCGAGGAAGAGTCAGGGACGCTGGTGTTGTCATAACAGTGACGTGTTCCTAGGGCGGTCTCGTGACGAGATCAGCTCCGCCTAACATCAGTCTGCGGTGCCTAGCGGCTGCTCCGAACACGAGAAGAGATGTCTCTATACAGACTCACTGCAATGTTCTGATAATCATCGACGTATTTATGTATTTACGTAAGGTAAAGATAAAGTTGCCGGTCACGGTAGCCGAGCGGTCTAAGGCATGTACTGTCTTCGCTCGCTCGGAAGCCGGGATCGTGGGTTCCAATCCCACACAAGGCATGGATGTTTAGTTTGTGTTGTCCTGTATTTAGGTGGAGACCTCGCGACGAGCTGATCATCCGTCCAAGGAGTCCTACCGTCTGTAAAAAAATGATCGATGAAACTGAAAAATCAGCCCTATGCTCCAAAGTGGGAGCGAAGAGGAAGAAAAAAAGATAAAATGTTGTCCCTGCGCTCAATTAAGCACCACGCCAAGTAGAAGTATAGAGGGCGGTAGTAGAGTTCCACCATTCTTGGAGGTGAATGGTCAGCTTCACACCCCGACTGGTTTAGTGTCAGGGAAAGAGCCCGCAGTACCCGTTGGATAGGAGGCTGGGTGGGCCTCAGCCGGTCTCAATACTTCTGGGAATCAAAACCCGGCCGTCCGGCCTGTAGCCCGTCGTTATACGGACTGAGCTACCCCGGCTCCTGCTCCACTTAAGACCTGCTCCTTATATAACGACGCTTTAAATGGCTCAGACTATATACGATGTGGGATGCATGACAAAGACTATTATTGGTCCCATGTAAACTAGGCTCTGTTACGGGTCAGTAAGACAGAAAATCTGAAATTCCCAAGTACTGTTAGTGAAAGCCTCCATCATCGGGTTTTGAGAAAACATGTTTAGGCCCTGACACTAATTCAAAAACAGACCGACTGACATGATCCCAACATAAAACTGTTTACATTCTTTGAATTTCTACAAGAAACCTATTTTGTTTTTTTGTTTTTTTATTGCTAGTGGGGTGGGACTAAGTCCCTTGTACTGCGGCCACTTCTGGCCTATGGTACCAGCCCCCGATGATAGGTGAGGGTGATTGTGGAGCAATTGGTGGAATGAAGATTGGCAGGGGAAACCGAAGTACTCGGAGAAAACCTGCCCCAGCGCCACTTTTCCACCATAAATTCCACTTGACCAGACCCCGCGATCGAATCCCGGCCGCTGCGGTGGGAAGCCAGCGACTAACCGCTTGAGCTATGGCACGGCCTGTACAAGAACACTAAGGAAATTTTAAAAATAATGCAGCGTGCAACGACCGCGAAATAAAACGCTGTACAACAGCCGTTGCTAGGTAATGGCCTCAACAAACACGCACGCAACAATAGAAAAACTGTTAGAAGCGGCTTACAAAGACAAAACAACTCCATCCAGTGTGACTATTGAAGTTTTTACTACTTGAAAACTTAACACCCTTACATGTTTCGGTCCATATAGACCATCATCAGAGGGACATCGATACTCTTTGGAAACTACTATCATAATGGGTGTTTTGAGTGTTAAAATACATATATGTATACAATGTTTGTAATGCACAATATATTATACAAAATCCAACTTTTCCACAACTACAGCAGTTTTCTTGGTATATTAGAGTTTTTAAAAATTTGTTATTTAAGTTAAAATTTATAAACCAAGTAGGTTCGTGTCCCTTCTCCTATCGTCTTTCTTGATGGGGGCTGAACTTCTGCCGCCTGTCTATCTTGAGAAGGAGATTCTTGGTATCGTCCTGTGTTGTTCGTGGCTTGCTTTGTTGTGTAAAAAAAACACAGCACGCCACGAGTGTTTTAACTCCTTCCTCAATCAGGAATTAATGAATGAATTAGAAACTGTACATGTACATCAAGCATTCTACAGCCAGAAGTAGAATTATCTTGTGGGATGTAACGCCGTAGAGTCCACTGAAAGTCAACCGACGTTTCGGAGGAACTTATCGTCTGCATCTTCAGGGTTGTAAAATAAGCCGAGCAAGAAACCAGCGTAAAAGCAGGTGGCCTCAAGGGGACTGGAATGAAGACGAAATAATTGGCAGTAAACCGTCTGTCGTAAAACTTGAATTTTACTCTGACTTTGGTCATGAGGATTTGTGACATGGTGACCAGCCAGCGACAACGGAAGAAGAGGACATTGTTGGAATTCGTTTGCAGGCAATAATTGACGAAGACATAGCTGACTGGTAAAATGTGTGCATTAACGAAAGTGCTTTAATTCTTCGTAGTTATGAGTTGTAATGGTTCAATAAGTCCAATTACCGATCCAAACCCCGTGTTTAGTCACTAAACGGGCAACAATATCAATTCTTATGAAGTGAAAACAATTCTACCAAAAGAACCGATAACTTTTGACATAAGATTCGTACAATAGTACATGTGTGATACTGGATTCATAGAAGCCAAAATTCAATTTTCCTGTCAAGGTTAAGTGCATCCAACCAACATCAAATCACATATGATCTAGTCAGTAGTTTCTGAAGGACATTTTGCGTAAACAACATATAATTTAACTAGAGAGGCGATAACAAACGAAATTCTAGAAGCCGCCTCTGACAACCTCTCTCCTGTTCTGTTCGTAGCTGATTGGATTCCACGAACGTTTCGAGAACAAGGGACGCAACATAAGCAATTATGTGAGGGACAAAGATAGACGTCTTGGCTGAAGGCTGGACATTCCAAACGAGAAGTAAACATGCTGCACGTGGGGCAAATCCCAACAAGATAACATCGACAGTTCATTTTACGTTCTGTTCTTCGGACATCCAACTGAGAACTGATCATGTATAAATGCTTAAACGTGGTAAAAAGTAAAATTGTTCCTGTGCTTAATTAATCGAGGACTATGCAGTGAAGAGATGTGGGGAAGTAGGGGTATAGCTCCACCATTCTTGCCTTCGTCACTAGATGGAGGTAAGTGGTCAGTTCACGCCATGGCAGCTTTACCCCTGGGGATATCGTCCCCGTTACCCATTGGATAGGAGGCTGCGTGAAATACTTACACTACACTAAATACAGAAGATTTTTTCACAATCAAGCTAAAATTACTTTGGATATTTTTCGCCGAAATATATTCAATACACATGATACTTCCAGAACGTACTGTAGCTATGTTTTCATTGGACTCTAATTATGAAGGAATGTACATTTATTGATTTTTCAACATTAGTGACACAGGATAGAAACCGGAATAACTTTCGTAATTCAAAATTTCTTCGTCATCTCTTGAGTAGTTCCGGACATGAAAGACACAGGAAGTTGAAAAGAGAGAAAATTACAATCATGTCTTCATTTTACAAAATCTGTGCAAAAGAAACATAAATTACATTACGGTATGCTATAAAAAACCACGTATCTGTTTTATGTGACTCTAAAAGTGTGACCATGGCAATATTAACACGAACATTTCAATTAACACTGCTTTTAATTTCAATTTACATCACCATCACAAACCAGTTTTCAAGCCAAGTGAGCTTTTCAAACAGTCAATGAATTATAAAATGCTGTGACCCTATCATGAGGTACACAAAAGCCTAAAGATGTATGTTATATTCACTGATTATAAATTGTGATTTTGAATGTAGAGGAAGGGAAATTCGTTTCTATAAGCGGAAAATGTCATTCCAAACGGTGACTATGAATAAAACTACTGCCCAAGCCAATTATCAGTCTAATATTATTTAAGCATTAATTCGATCACAGCGACCGCGGGGTCTAAGGCATTAACTGCCTTCGCCCGCTAGAAAGCTGGGGTCGTGGGTTCGAATCCCAATTAAGGTCTAGATATCTGCATGCGTTTATTCTGTGTTTGTGTTATCCTGCGTGTAGATATCGGCCTTATGACGGGCTGATCCCCCATCCAAGGAGTCATACCATCTGTGTAAAAAAATAATACGAAACAGAAAAAAGAGGACAGGGCCCAACAAAGAGTTGTCGAGCCATTGATAATGATTATTTACGCATTAAGAAACTCAATGTAAGCAATGGAATATTACTGAATCAGCAGGGACCTAAAACTATTTACGAAAAGAGAGTAAAAGATAGTTCCGTTTCTTGTGATCCGGCAGACAGGTTTGTGATATCCACTCGGTTTCCTGCCTTGAAGTAAGTCGAGTGCGATCCTCTGACCAGCGCAGCACCACAAGAAACTTTACCCAACCCCACAGCAAAAGGAAAAGAGACGGAGAAGAAGCAAGCTGCACACCGAAGAATGGCGACCAATAATAGGAAGCTGTATGCTGGCGACATACACAGTTTCCCGAGCCTAGTTCCATCTTACAGCAGATCACAGTGGCAGCGCAGTCTAAGGCATGAACTGTCTTCGCTCTCTCGCATACTGGCATCGTGGTTTCGAATCCCATTCAAGGCATGAATGTCTGTGTGGGTGTATTCTGTATTTGTTTTTTTTTCTGTGTGAAGTAGAGGCTTTGCGACGGCTGCTTCCCCGTCCAAGGAGTCCTACCGACCGTGTAAAATATCACGAAACTGAAAAGGCGGCAAAGGCCTAACGGAGGGCTGTAGAGCCATAGATAGATAGATAGATAGATAGATAGATAGATAGATAGATAGATAGATAGATAGATAGATAGATAGATAGATAGATAGATTGATTGATAGATAGATAGATGGATAGACGGATAGATAGATAGATAGATCAATTTTATGCTAATATCGTCATGAATAAGACAGCTAAATATAGAATTCGCATGGCCGTCGTATTGTGTCTTTATATTCAACGGAAAAAATTGTCTTAATTAAAGATACGTAATGTGACAAAATAATCAATTGCTAGATAACAGACTGTTAAAACACGTTTCGCGGCAACGAACACGCTTGGAGGAATCAAAGCCTTGTCCCGAATTACGAATAATTCACGGTTTCCGAGACAAAGCATTCGCGAAACACAGGAATCGAACCCTTGGAGGCGGTGGTCTCTATTAGCTTCTCAGGCAGTGGAATCACGAATTCGAAAGAGTCAGTAGTAGAGGAGATCAGTCCGAGACTAGTGAGAGAGTCTTCACAGCGATTCGTCAGACACGTTGCTCAGAAGAAGTTAAATGTGTGAGATATTATAATCAACTGTAATTGTAAAGAAGTGCAAATGAATCCAATCATCAAATCCAGAACCCATTATTATTCGTCACGCAAACCCCGTATTTTTTTTCCCCCCTTCGCACTACAGTCCCAGTGGGCCTAGGTCTACCTCCATGAACTTCTCCGTTCACTTCGGTTTTTCTAGATCTTACACATTCGGTAGGATTCCTTGGGCGGGTGATCAGATCGTCGCAAGGCCTCTACCTGTACACAAACACAGAGAAACGCACACAAACATCCATGCCTTGAGTGGGATTCGAACCCACGATTCCGGCTTCCAAGCGAGCGAAGACAGTACACGCCTTAGACCGCTCGGTTACCGTGACCGGCGCAAACCCCGTATACGTGACAGTAATTTTCGAAGATCTAGAATGACGCAAAACATTAGTTCCTACTTTGTGTCCGCTACTGTCTCTGTCAAACTGTAACATACTTAAGCCACATCATCAATGTCGTGAAATTATGAGAGAACCTTGGAAGAAATAATAGCCTACTTTTCTTTTAGCGTGTATCAAATATTTTATACGAAATGGACAGCACAAGATAAACCATGTCCAACAACCTGTGAATGAAATATGACACGACATAAAAGCTGGAATAATGGAGCCAGAAGAGACGACTGTGACTATGCTAGGACTCAGTAAACACGCTCCCACGATAACAAATACACAGGCAAACACGTTGTTGCGTGGTATATAGAGATACAGCAAGATGATCTCACAAGCCCCAGCCTTACTTTTTTCGAAATAAGGAAAGTAGGCTAAATAAATCGAAAAATGTATGGGAGCCTCGTCTGAAATAACGTTGTACCAAGTTTCAATTAATCTATCAGTCATTTCATAATTTATTACGGGAGAAAAGCACACGAACTGGCAATAGATGATGCCGCAGTTCTATCTTCCCTTTTTAAAAAAGGAAACTACGTTGAGAATGATGATTACGTTCCAAATAAAACACTTTCCAGCTATAAATACTCGATTTAATCTCCTTTTTTCTCTATTTATTTAAAGTTATTTCTTCTTCGTTTGAAATTAAATTTCCAAACATATTTCAGAACAATTGCAGCAGTGCTGTCTGTCAACGAAAGTACGTGCATTCATAGTCACATTTTGTAATGGAATTATTCGAAAAAAAAAAAGACTTACTGAGTATAGCAATTCATATCACCGAATTAGTGAAATATTCGAAACTATATAGTTCCTGAATAATTATTTCAGTGCCTGTTGTTTCTGCAACAATGCAACGCAATTTAAATGCGGAGAGAAGCGAAGTGGAGGGACCTACTGTCAAACTCTTTCAGTCTCATGCTGGATTCAATAGCAACTGGCAAGCGCAGTCCTAAATGGAAACGTTAAAAGCTTTTTGTCATTTCGTTGCAGATGCTCAAACAAATTTTATCTGGTGTGTCAGGCGCCTGTCAAGATAATGAATGAGACCAGATAAACACTGCTCTGGTTCACCGGTTTCAAATATGCAACGAGGTTCCTTGTTGAGAGTCGCATCCACAGTATAACGCCAATACACATTGACACAGGCTTCGTTTCTATTCGCAATACCTGAAGCTTAGATGCGAGTCTGCAACAGTGAAAACGGCGTGCAAAATGGCGATACCATTTCATATGTGAAGAAAGATACTTCCAGAAACATTTTCAATACATTAACAAGTTCTGGGAAGAATGCTTTTCTTTGATACGACATGGACAACATAGAAAACGACGCCTACAAACATTCTTCGTTGCCTCGGGAAAGTCTTTATCTACTTGTTACTTAGCAATGACAAGGAGACACACAGACAGGTCCATAGACAAACATGTTCAACATTTCTTATATTGTTCGGTGTATTCATTGCAGCGGGAACGTGTTTTCCGAGCTGTTGCCTAGCAACGATATGCGGGGATAAACATGCAGACACACAGACTGATGAGGAGGATTTAAGAACTATTTTCATAGTGGGCATCATGTTGTGTGTCACAAACATATGGTTAGGTAAGATATCCGTCAACACAACAAAAAGTGGTTTTACCATCAAATCAATATCTCAGAGACGAATTTTACTGTTTACTGCTGTATGTTTCGGCCCTCGTGGGACCATCATCAGGCAAAGTTAAGGTTAATTGAACTCTCAATATGGACCCATATGAACCAAGCTAAGATGCACACAACGCCCATACAAATAGAACGCAGCTATATATTGTGAAGACAATACATCACGACCCATACCCAAGAAGCTATATCACATACATACTCGTATTAACACACTGTAACAGCCCCAAGGTCCGTAATAATACATAAATACGGAACAACTCAGGGCGAATAACTTCCACATCGTGAGAGGCTAAAAGCAACGTGGATTCACATGATCTTCAACTGCACACGAGAAATTTTAACTTTATATTTCCATAATTTTATATTACTGTTCCAATATTCTTGAATAATTGTAATATATTTAATACATTTAGTTATTTTAGTTATATAACATCTAGCTCTTTAATCATATTCTAAAGTCCTATATTCTTAATATACGACATTTTTAATTACATTTACCAATATCTTTAGTGCAGATTTCTTGTATAATCTGATATTTTAATATTTTTAATATTGTAATTCTCATCATAACACAAGACGCAATTTCTATAACATTTATAATATGGACGCGTTGCACCACAATATGGATCCATACTGAGAGTTCAATTAACCTCGTATAATATATATTCTGCCTGATGATGGTCCCATGAGAACCGAAACATATAGCAGTAAACAATAAAATTCATCTATGAGATACTGATTTGATTGTAAAGCCATTTTTTGTTGTGTTGACGGGTACCATGCCTAACCATAGGATTTACGATGTATGCTGTTGAGTTGGGCTCAGGTACCAAGATATACACACCAAGTTTCATAAAAATTAATTCAGGCATTCGATAGTTAATGGTGGTGATTCACAAACACACGCAGCATGAAGATCGCATAAGCATGCTTACATTTTTTCAAAATAAGGAATGTAGGCTAAAAATAGGAAGTTTTAATATGTTGGTCGGAGTGTGATAATTTTGCTTACTAAGATCCATGAAGACTAAGCAGATACATAATAGTTTAATGACAACACTGAAGGAAGAACTTCAACTTTTCATTTCTCATGCGCTATTCGTGTCATAAGTGGCTCGGAGGGTGCAGAGAAGGGCTACGGTCTGGACTGCCGAACAACTGATTTCGCTATTCGTTTTCATGGATTGTCTTCTCGGTTATAACGTCATATAGTTTTGAACGTGGTTATCAGCTTTTCGGAAGAACCTGATGCCTCTTCCGCTTACCCTGAACGTGGAGGCAGATTGTTCCCCCGAAACATTGGCAAGCACATAGGAAACTAGGTAGTGTCATGATTCGGGAGGAAACAGCCTTAAATTTTTATGCTGTGAGAAGCTCAAATCCCGTAAATTCTTCAGTATGTAATTTTCTCAGTTCCTTATCTCCGTCTCTGAACTCCGACCGAGACCTGTGGATGTCGGTTGGAGTTGCCAACTGCCCAACTCCACCCTCGATTGAATCTGTGGAGTTTCCTGTACCTCTCTGCTTGCAAAACCGAGATTCACGCAAGTATACAACAGATAAGCCACTACTGTCAGTTGTAGCATCTGGTGGCTATTAAAGAGAAGAACAAAGAGTTCCATAAACTACGAAATCCATGATGATTATGAGAATGATAAGGATAATGATTTAGTAGGCTATATAATGATGCTGTCAGCGTTCAGACTACACACAGTCGAGATAATGATGATGATGACTTTAGTAGCCTATTTAATGATGTCAGTGTTCAAACTACGAGTACACAACGTTGATATGATTATGATGAGGATGATCATAATGATAAGGATGATGATTTAGTAGGCTATATACTGATGCTGTCAGCGTTCAGACTACACACAGTCGAGATAATGATGATGATGACTTTAGTAGCCTATTTAATGATGTCAGTGTTCAAACTACGAGTACACAACGTTGATATGATTATGATGAGGATGATCATAATGATAAGGATGATGATTTAGTAGGCTATATACTGATGCTGTCAGCGTTCAGACTACACACAGTCGAGATAATGATGATGATGACTTTAGTAGCCTATTTAATGATGTCAGTGTTCAAACTACGAGTACACAACGTTGATATGATTATGATGAGGATGATCATAATGATAAGGATGATGATTTAGTAGGCTATATAATGATGCTGTCAGCGTTCAGATTATGATGATTAGGATGATGACGACGACGATGATGATCTACTACACACTGAGGTACATTCAATTAAAACCAGCTACCGAAAACATGGCACATATGTGTATGTCTTCTTATTACTATTATCATCATCATCATCAGTAATCTGTCAGGCGACAGGTCCACAGCCTCTTCCAAAACAGTTTCTCCACTTAATGCGATCTTCTGTTTTTGGAAAGAGACTATCCAGGAAAAGTGATAATGTGGTAGTTTTTCCATTTGCTTTCCACATCGCAGTACAACAGCCGTTCAAACCACTCTGGTCACGCCTGTTGCTATACGAACTTGAACCATCTCGANGTATGTTGGCAGCACTGTTCCTTTTCGGGTTGTACTTGCGCTTCTAGTTTCCCTAGCGAGCTCTATTTCCGTCACGTTAAGCCGTGTGGACAGTTTATCACTCAGACGTTCCTCAGTGACATCTTGGTGATAGTTTCACCGCTGTACTGAAGTCCGCTGGCTTTGCCGTACTCAAACAGCACACATTTACTTCAGCTTTGTTGGGGCAGTTACAAAGAGGGACGGAATTACTCCTTCCTGCGCTGTGACAATTTCAAATGTAGGCCCGCTCGCTACAATTACACAAGAAGTGGCAAAACCGTGGCACAAGAATGTAATTAAACATATTAAAATACGTTTGATATATATTCTCTCTCATTGACTGAATAAAGCTGTTTCCGGCCAGGTATACATTCGCATTTCCTGTCAGTTTTACAATGACAACATGCGGTTGTGCGTTTTATTTGATTCATTTAAAGATATTTTGTGACCGTGAAGAAAGCCGGCATTGTGCTTTCTATAATATCTTTAACGTAAAATGAGACTCTCTTAACAAAAAAATAAAGAAAGTATGTACTTAAGATATGAATTAGAACGAGAATGAAGTAAAATAGCCTAGAAAATCTTATAGACCACTGTAGGTCACGGTGCAAGGGCCGAGAAGGTCCACCCCTTATACATTCATTCATACTTCCAATTTTTTTTTCATTCCTCCTGTTCTTCCTTCTTCGTTGTTTCTGTCTTCTTCAGTTTCGTTCTTCTTTTTGCCCCAAATTTTATTGCTATCCTCCTTCCTTTCCTCTTTCTTTTCCCTTCTTTATTATGTATTTATTTCTCTTCCCTTTTTTGTCATTCATTCAGTGAATATAGTTCTCCTTCCAAAGCAGCCACTACTTGACACACCTTGCTGTCAGGAAGTTCTTTACCCACTCCAATTCCTTGCCTGTATAAATACAATGGACAATCTGTGTTCACGGCGATTCCATTAGCAGCAGAAAATCTCCAACTGGAAAAGAGGTACAAAGGATACGCGGCATAAAGGATAAAGGCGCTTAAGTACGAGTATATTGACGTGAGTAAAATATTTTCCAGCGAGGTCTGATCACGAATATTTCTGTAAGAAATTTCGAAGTGCAATATTTCGGTCCGTCTACATCTTTCATTTCCAAAATCATTAATCAAAGGTAAAAGGTAAAAAGAAAAAAAATTAAAGTTCTCCCTGTAACAGGCCGTGAAGGCCCATAGGGTTGTGAGACATCGAGGCTACCATATTTTCTCCAGACAATAGGCTCGCAGATGGCGGTAAAGTTGCCAGACTTGCATTCCGGCCGCCCTTTACCCCCAGAAAGGTTCCTGATACTCATTCCTGTTAGAGGCTGAGTCGACCCCAGGGACATAATGATAATCTATGTCGATTAAGTATGTTATTATTTGGGACCGGATTTTTATGCCAAAATAATCTCTTAAATATGTATGTATTTATGCATAAAAAACTTCCGAAATATGCATATAAAAATTTAAACCAAATATTAAAATTAATATTACATTATTTTAAGACCAGCAAATCAATATTTAAGTTCATTTTATGTAATCACTGAATGATTCACTTGCAATAAAAAGCTATACTTAAACACAAATCATGTAACAAAGCCAACATATTTCATTATAAATTTAAAAAAAACAATGGTACTCATTTAGCTCTCCGAACTTTCAACTTCTCTTCTGTTGCAGTTCACAATTACTAAATGTTTTAGGTTTCCCATAGTTAGTCGCCTTCTACTGTCTCATAAGATGTCCTTATAGCGGGAAAAACTTCTTTCCACCTTAAAGGAATTTAGGGGCGCGTGTACAATAGCCGCTATTTGCTCCACTGTTAGTGATTTTCTACTTGACAGTTCAGTACATTTACCGGCTAAAATTTTTTCAATTTCACAAATTTGTTCATATCCTGGATTATTTTAAAGAATGCTGTGTACTTTTCCATTTACTACTTCACCAACTCTTCCAGGAACCGAATTCAATTTGGAAACAGTTTGTTTTGAACACACTTAACGACTGATACAAAGTAGTATTGCTATTGCTTGCATCCAGTGAGGGAATCGCGTATGGAAGATGAGAGAAGTGAGGAGATATATTTAAGATTAGTTTCTAGTTCCGCGTCATTTAGTACATCTTGGGCAATTTGCATTGATGCTGCACTTTTGGGATCAAATGTATTCACGACATTCCTAAATGTTTCTAAATGTTAGGTATAATAACTCGCTGCACACAGCCACGTGCCCCAGCGCGTTAAAATTGGTTCTGGCGGAAGTGGAACGCTCGGTGCTACTGCTTTAAAGGCTTCTTTTCTGTATGGCGCTTTAACAAATACCTTCTTCACAAAAGACACCAACTTGTCAACAAGCAGAATATTTGCACGAATTGTTTCTGCAACACGGAGCAACCCATGGGCAAGGCAAGTCAAATGCATCATATTTGGAAATATAACTTTAAGAGCAGTACCGGCTTTCATCATATAACTCTCGGCATCAGTCACAAAGAGCAATACGCGCTCATACTGAATGCCATTCGGCCATACTAAATTCATGGAACTGATAAAAAATCCGGAAACTGCGGAGCTATTTGTGGTTTCAAATTACTCTACCGCAAGAAGATATGGGGTAGACTGTTCATTCTTATTAAGGGATCCAACTATACAATTTGCAATAAACCGTCCCTCACAATCTTGTATTTCGTCGATTGATACCCACACAAAATTATCTTGAATCTTATCTCTAATGCTTTCAATTGTAAGATCGTAACACTGCTTCACGTAATTTTCGCGCACAGTAGATTCATCCGGCACTTTGCACTGTGTATACTTCTCTATGAAATTTCTCAGAGTAGGATTGGTTAGTTTCCACAGCGGAATATCTGCCGCTAAAAAGGCTTCGCATAAATCAAAGGAAAACTGTGAAAAACTATTATTAGAAAATTCACTGAGCAATTTTTGAACAGGAGCACTTTTCGTGGATTTAATTTTAATATTCTCTTTTCTATATTAGTGTTCAAATGCTGAAGCACTTGAAAGCATTTTTCATAACCAACTTTTCCTCACACGCTCGGCAATAAAGAATTTCGTTATCCGTACTTATCATCTCCCCTTCAAACTCCCGCTGATACAGCTGTAATTTAGTTTTCGGACTTACTTTCACTTTCGGTATGACTACAGAAAGCTAAACTAACTTAACTACAGACTAGTCGCCACTAATGTGAATGGCCCCAGCTTCAAATGAAGAAGCGTAACGAAGGTCATGGAGACTTCGGAAATAAATAAGTGAAGTCCCTTATCGGTTGAATAGTATTACGTTGATAGCAGCTGCATGTGAACGCTTCCGACTAATCTCTTCGCGGCCACTTTGATGGTACGCGGATGAGGCAAGTTACGAGTAGAGGGATCGGGGAAGTCCCGTCCTGGGTATTGCATCAGAAACATGAATCATGACGAAATGTTGAGTCAAATATGCAACATATTCTAATACGGAAAAGAAAAATTGTATACACACGACCATGATTGAAAATTTGAACATAAAATTAAAAAATATATATGATAAACATTTTAAAAAGGAGGTGTGCAGTATAAATAGACATCTTTGAAAATATCATGCTTATTCATAAAACAGGCAAAATATGCATTTATATGCACCATCAAACCATGTCCATAGTTTAAAATGAAGTAATTCATACATATATCCAAACGAGCATACTTTCTGGTTGCAAGAAAGAAATATGCATTTGCATTAAAATTTGGTCCCTAGTTATTATAGATTAAAAGTGGCGCTACTTCGCGGTCAGTACACGTAACCTCAAATCGTTGCACAAGGACTTGTTTGTTGCACGTATTGACAGATGACCGAAATAAACATTTCCTAAAGAATTTCACGTAAACCTATTCCCACACAGCACTTCACCTACTTAGCCACAATTATTCATTATTTAGGGCCATCACTTTACGATGGTAAATTAAATAATCCTCTAGTATACCCGCCTGATACAGATTGTCCGACTTGCAAGGTCTGATTTCGAATCCAGACCAGGGCCATCATCACAACATTTTCAGCAAGTTACGACAATCTTTGTTGAGTGGAGGTTAGCGAAAATCGGAGATCAGACAGACAGCTGTATTCCCGAGCGTAAAAAAGAAACTTGTCATTTCTTTCATTCAAAATTATTTGGAGGATATTTTTGTCGACTCGCAACAGTACTAAATTTGCTTACAACTGCATAATTTCATTTAACAATATCGCAGTCTAGCCTAAAATTGTTGGATAGTACCATACTCTTGTTTTAAGGGAGGCTGGCGCCAGACTTATAAAATTACCTCAGAGAAGCGGGAGAACAAACGAGTAACAGCAGGAAAGACTGCCACGTGTCATAATTCTTATGTGGGTCACAATCACGCTTCGATAATCCCGACGTTAAGTGAATATTTCAGTACAGCAGCAGAACATAATATATATATGTTCCTTGGTAGACCTGAGTAGCCGAAAATATTAAAGAGAAGTAAACCGCTATTTGCGACAACGGTATACATGAGCATATCCCCATTTAATATTTAACTGTTTCTACGGAACAAAATAGAAATTGAGTGTTCAGAAGTAGACTTTACCCAGTATTTTGCAACCAAGAGCTGACGTGTGCTCAGTTACTTGCGTAAAACATGGAAGTCGTGTAAATATATGAAGTTATCAACACGAACTGACACGTGAAATGCCATTCTAGCGAATAATCTACGGCGAAAATTATCCAACCAACTCCATTCATGGATACGAACACCAAAAGTAACTCCGCGGCCTGTAGCCTGCAAGCGAACTATACCGACAGAGCGACCGCTCTTTGTCGGTGAAGTTAGTGCTAGTTTTTGCGGATAGAGGGTGTCACGTGGTAAGCGCAACGGATCCCCACGGCCGTTAATCTCGGTTTTCTATACCGGAGCCGCTATTTCCTTGAAATAGCTCCTCAATTATCCTCACGAGGCTGAGTGGACCCCGTTCCAGACCCACTACTTCTCAGAAAATCTGGTAGCGCCGGAAATCGAACCCCAGACCTGTGTATCAGTAGGCAGGAACTCTGACCACTAGACCACAGAGGCGGTATACAAGCACAGTATTTTTGTTTTATTTTTAGGTTTGGGTGAGACTATTTTTTATTGCTAGTGGGGTGGGACTAAGTCCCTTGTACTGCGGCCACTTCTGGCCTATTGTACCCGCTCCATATGATAGGGGAGAGTGATTGTGGAGCAATTGGTGGAATGAAGATTGGCAGAGGAAACCGAAGTACTCGAAGAAAGCCTGCCCCAGCGCCACTTTGTCCACCACAAATCCAACTTGACCAAACCCGGGATCGAACCCGGACCGCCGCGGTGGGAAGCCAGCGACTAACCGCTTGAGCTATGGCGCGGCCCGGGGTGAGACTAAGTAGAAGCGGAGGCCGCCTCCCAAACCCTAAAGGAGGCCCTCAGTTCTGCACCCATTCTTTCTTACTCGCAGCCAGGGGACAGACGCAAGTAACTTCAGGACAGGAGGAGTGCTCTCCCAAGCACAGGACGGACAGGAGCGAGTAATAGCCTACTACAGCAAGATGCTGAACAAGGCCGAAAGAAATTACTGCATCAGCCGACGGAAACTACTTGCAATCACAAGGACACTGGAGTATTTCCATAAGTACCTCTAAGGGCAAGAGTTCCACCTGCGCACCGACCACTCTGCGTTAACTTGACTCATGAGTTTTAAGAATTTCAATGAACAAGCCGTACGTTAGATTCAGCACCTGCAAGAGTACAACTTTGCTTCCGAGCAACGAAAAAGCCTAATACACAACAATGCCGATGTCTCGCAAATATATATTTCCATGAAATATTTCTGTAGTTGAGAAGCCATGAATAATTCTCACTGTTTGAAGGACTTTTATTTTACCAAATAAATCAGCAAAAATATAGTACAAATAATTAACAGAGAGCACAGTCCCATGTAGCACGAATGGGGGAGACGATGAATGCGTATAGGATATTGGTGGGAAAGCCGGAAGGAAGGAGACCACTGGGAAGACCAAGGCGTAGGTGGGTGAACAATATTAAAAAGGATCTGAGAGAGATAGGATGGGATGGTATGGATTGGACTGATCTGGCTCAGGATAGGGAGCAGTGAAAGGCTCTTGTGAACAAGGTAATGAACCTTCGGGTTCCATAAAATGCTGAGAATTTCTTAAGTAGCTGCAGATTAGGCTGCTCCTCAAGAAGGGCTCAGCTCCATGAGTGAGTGAGTGACAGACAGTCTTATATACAAGAACTTCGTGACCGCGCTGTACGGCGGAATAGAAGTGGGATGTTACCCTGAAGATGAATACAGAACCTAACTAACACACTAGACGGCGGCACTTCAGACGACCGCAGTATAGTTCATACACAGTATGACTTTCAATTAAAATTAATTCGGGACCCACCCCACGTGCAGGACCTGTAGCCTATCGAACTGGCTTGCTGTTTCTGTTTTCACTTTAAACATGAAATCCTTGCAGTGTTATAAGGAAATTAACTGTGTGCTTTGTGAACCGAAAGGAAAGTTATAAATAACAACAAACAAGAAAAAAAAAAGATCCCCATATACGGCGCCTGTTCCCAGGGGCAATTTGCTACGGTTTTAATCATGAATAAAAAGTGCACTGTGGTGGGAGGTATAAACGTAATAATTTTCAGTGGCCACTTCACGTAGTCACATTCATGAACAAAGAATTAACTGCATAGTAGCACTCATGAAAAATACAGTTCTCATTTCTACTCTCACGGGCAAAATAATGTCCCATAGCTGAATTCATTAATAAAAAAAATAATACACACACATAAAGTACGAGTATATAAAGTCATCTTTACAGAGGGTACCTTGTCCGTGACCCTCAATTAATATTGCATAAGGGCTGCGCCATAGCTCAACCGGTTAGTCGCTGGCTTCCCACCGCGGCGGCCAGGGTTAGATCCCGGGTCTGGTGAAGTGGGATTTATGGTGGACAAAGTGGCGCTGGAGCGGATTGTCTTCGAGTACTTCGGTTTACCCTTACCAAATTCTCCGTCATCATATTCACCCGGGGCAGGCTACAATAGGCCAATCAGTGGCCGCTGTACCGAGTGGACCCAGTTGAACTCCACCCCACAATAAGCAAATTTAAGAAAAAAATATATATTGTGTAAGATATAATGAAGTTCCGTCAAGAGTAAATAATGAAGAAATCTGCCTTCCGGGATGTGGCGCCTTGTAGATATTGCGTTAACCGACGTTTCGGAGGAACGTATCGCCTCCATCTTCAAGGTAGAAGAAAAAAGAAGAAAATCCGCGAGCGAGGAACCAGCGTGAGCAGGTGCTAACAGACTAATGTTTTCTTATTTCTTCTACCCTGAAGATGGAGGCCATACGTTCCTCCGAAACGTCCGTTAACACATCTACACGGCGCCACATCCCAGAAGACGGCTTTCTTCATAGTTACCGTCGTGAAAACCTCAAATCTGACAAAAAGAGTAAATACATATTACTTACAGAAGTATTTGCCGTTCCGGTTTACAGAATAAACATTTCGAAAATCACGTTGCAACAGCAGACATGTAAAAACATTCGCAATAAACTGTGGAGTGTGTGCAGATGTAATTAAATTAGAAGACGGGACATAGTTTCCAGTATTATTGACACTAAATGAAGCTACAAAAATAGAGATAAAAACAAAACACTCCGTGGCCTTTAGTCTGCAAGCGGACTATGCAGATGTAGTGGAGAATTAAATTTCACGTCATAGGTATTTCCAGCTTCTACCGTTACATTCACTTTAAACATTCTGCAGTCTCACCTTTCAGTGAAACCAGAACCGGCGACTGATACAGACAGATGTGTCTAATCCAGAAACGCTTATCATCTCATGTCCCATCTATAAACACAAAGCTCTCTCGTGCTGGGGGGAGGACGAAGGCTAAGATGAAAGTTATACACCGACACAGAAGAGAAGAAAAATAAAAGACTGGGAACAATTACATAATGACGATCTTCATAATATGCGTAATTCACCTAATGACGTCATTGTGATTAAATAAAAATATTGACACGATCAGACACGCGGCACACAAGGGTGAACTGGAAATATTTACAGTGCATCGTCGAGAAATTCTAGGAAAGCGATCACTTAGAAGACATGGACGCAGATCGAAGAATAATATTAGAGCTAATTGTGGCATGTGTACCCGTTACTAGGCAACCACCGCGAAACAAATAACTAGACGACAGCCGTTAGTAGGCAACAGCCCGTAAACAGCAACAGAGAAGAAGTGTTTTCTGTGCAGTCCGTGCCGAGATGATATAAGCACCACAGTTAGTGAGTTCAGTCAGGCAGCTAAGTTCAGTTAATTGGTGAGTTAGTTAGCCAATTAGATAACTGCTGGGGTTATGTTGTTTTGAGCTGTTTCTGTGAGAAGATATTAGCTGAGGCCGGGAATAGTTCGGGGACCCACAGGAAGGGGAAAGTCCGTCGTTGCAAGCCGCTACTTAGCAACGGCTAGTGAAGCAGTGACTTTGGACAATGGTGTGCTATAAAGCGTAGTCACGCGCTGTATCAAACAGTCCAATAAATCCGATCACCAATCCAAACCCCATCTACAGTCACACTAAAATCATATGCCGATCTATTAGAGAAATACAGCGTACTCATGGATATGTGAAGTGGATTCAACTATATCTTAAAGGGGTTGCGACGATGGTGTGTAACACTCGGGATTGTTGGGTGTTTTGGACTTTGAGGCGAGGGAGCGGGAAACCTGAAGACGGAAACGTTGGTTCGTTAGTGTTCCTCAGAATACTGAACGATGTACCAAGTCCCAAAATTCAGTAATCCCGACTGATCCAATCACTTCAGGATAAGGTTCAACAGAGAGCTTTATAAACATGGACTGGATAGATCTGGCTCAGCATAGGGACCAGTGGAGGGCTCTTGTGAACCTCTGGGTTCCATAAAATGCTGGGAAATTCTTGAGTAGCTGCAGAATTGGCGGCTGCTCCAGAAGGGCTCAGCTCCAGGAGTAAGTAAGTAAGTAATGAACCTTCAATTTTTAGCAAAGCAGGGAATTTCCAGAGCAACAAATGAGCACCAACTTTCCTATGAAGTTTCTGGGACATGGAATCAGTTAAAGAAACCCTTCATGCCCGCAAGCTGCGTCGAGTTACTCGGCACTGACAAAGTTCCCTTGTTTGTCTCTCTGATTAATTATGTCGGCAGGCGTGTTAAAAAAATCAATATACTCGACCATTTTTACTCAGAAATGGAAATTAAAGCTCGAGCCCGTCATGGTTGACGTTTTCGCATGAAACTCACAACATCCAAGAGTGGGACGGAAGGACGTAGAATGTGTGAGGAGACCTTAGTGAGCAGTGGCGGTCAGTGCTTTATTGCACAGATCCTGATGTCCCGATGAGGCAGGAACGTTTCTGTGACGAGAGATCAGAGCCGACAGAGAGCCACTCTTTCCAGAAGCATACGAGAGTCAGATTCTTTCTTCCCTTTCAGTTCTCCCGTTTCTTCCAATCTTTCGCTTGTTATTTTTCTTTTCTTTCTATTTATTTTTCCTTTCTGTCACTTCCTTATTTATAAGAAGGACTATTTATTGAAGAAAGCAGTCTTCTGGGATTTGGCACCGTGTATATGTGGTGTTAACCGACGTTTCGGAGGAACGTATCGCCTCCATCTTCAGGGTAGAAGGAAAAAATATATGAAATCCGCAAGCGAAGAGATCGTGAGAACCGGTAAAAGCAGACTGCTCTCTTCGCTTGTGGATTTCTTATATTTTTTTCCTTCTACCCTGAAGATGGAGGCGATACGTTCCTCCGAAACGTCGGTTAACACCACATATACACGGTGCCAAATCCCAGAAGACTGCTTTCTTCATAGTCACCGCCGTGAAACCCTCAAATCTTACATAGGACTATTTATTGTTCGAGGTCAAGAGAATGTGGACGTATATTCACGCCCATATACGTCGTGCTTAATTTTTAAAGCACAGGAAAATGTTTACGTTTTACCTATTTGTTGTTTGCGATGTTGCATTTCACGTTATCTTTGATACTGACTCATTGCAGATGCAAACCTAATCACGCTGCATGGAATTATTAAACGATTAACAAAATAGTGTCACTTATAACTAAAAATCTCCGTTGTTTCAGTCCGCAAGTGAAGTATACCGACCGAGCGATCGCCGCTTGTCGGCGAAGTTAGTGCCAACTTTAACGGATATAGAGTGTCGGGTGGTCAGCTCAACGAATCCCCACGGCCGTCAATTTCGGTTTTCTATACCGAAAACTAAATGTGCATTAATTTAAAAAATGTTCCAAGTGAAAGTTGTATGGTCTACCGAAATTTACATGGTGTTTCCAGCATCCCGGGGCACCCGGTAGCATAGTTGGTTGAGGGGCTATGCTACAAGCTGGAAGGTCGCGGGTTCAAGTCCCGATGAGGACATCGGATTTTTTAGTTTTTTTTACTTAGTTTTTTTCTGTGATTACTTGCGTCAATTAAAGTTTGTGTGTTTCTCTTTATGGTATCTACATTATCACCCAGTAAATTCACATCATCAGCATAGACCAGTAACTGATATGTCCCATTTAATTTCAGTCCCACCTGGTTTCCTGGACTTTCCTAGTGGCATATTCTAAAGCATATATGAAAAGTATTGGCGATAAAGACCATTCTGGATAGGAAAACTATCAGACAAATATTTACCTATACAGATTTTACTGTTTCATTTAAACACATTTTAATCAGCCTAACCAGTTTCGTGAGCACCTCAAAATCTGTGCGAATATTGTACTCCCTAGATATGGAGGGCACCTGCGAATATATTGAATAAATAGTAGCGGATAGCCGATAAAGGACGGTCCTTCAGCTTGGGGATTGGGACTGGGGCCAACAACTCCTCACAAAAAAAAAATAAGCTTGTTACGAAAGATCATAAGAAGCCTTGGACCTGGATGGATTCTTTGGATTAAAATGGTGGTTCGAGAATTCAGCTGGGATATGGACGCAAGGCGGGCTCTTCAAAGCACAGTACTTAGCCTTCTGGTTCCGTAAAGTCAGTGAGTTCCTACAGCAGCGGAGTAACTCGGTGTTTGAACAGGAAGTCAGATACTTAATCGATTTGTAGATCTCATTTGAAATCAATCGGTGAACTAAACTGCACACTTGTTTTCATTCCATTTCATTGTTCGCAATAAACGCGTACCAAAAAACTCAACAACACTCTTTACTCCTGCCTGTGGAACTGCAGAAAGCAGACGAAGAAGAAAGAAAGAGACATTTTAAGGCAGATCATCAATTTAAACTTCCTGGGTTGTAAAATAAATAATTTTCAACAAAGATGAGCACTGTCTCAGTTTTATTAATGAGCCGTCTTCATATAACGTTTCCAGCAGTTATTAGCAGAGTCTGTCAATGTCTGAAACATTGTGAAACCAGAACTGTACCAGAAACAAAAACTGTAATACTGTCCGATAATACGTTTTAGTATAACGACTCTTCTCACATTCATGTGTTCTCGCACACTGCATAGCTGAATTCTTCAAATGGAAAATAAATAAATGTATTTATAGAACACGTGCTTGAAATTTTTGTTGAGTGTGTCTGAAAAAGGAATGTTGGGAGGTCGAATAGGGTCCACTCCAAATTCTGTTCATTGTCTATCTATCTATGGCTCTACAGACCTTCGTGGAACCTTGGCCGCTTTTTCAGTTTCTTAATCCTATATACGGTCGGTAGGACTCCTTGGACGGGGATCAGCCCGTCGCAAGGCCGCT
Organism: Cryptotermes secundus; assembly: GCF_002891405.2. Taxonomy (NCBI): domain Eukaryota; kingdom Metazoa; phylum Arthropoda; class Insecta; order Blattodea; family Kalotermitidae; genus Cryptotermes; species Cryptotermes secundus. Next base: position 564,574 of record NW_019735463.1, read on the forward strand.
ACATATACACAGAACAACACAAACGCAGAATAAAAGCACACAGACATCCATGCCTTGAGTGGGATTCGAACTCACGATCCCAGCGTTCGACCGAACGAAGAGAGTTCATGTCTTAGACCGTGCGGGCACTGTGATCGGCTGTGTGTATCACTTCTGAGGACAGTCACACCAAAACGAATTATTAATAATAGTCTTTATACGAATTTAGTTAATGTATACATCAGTTCCACTTAGTTCAATTGAGAAACTAATTTCGTAACTGCACAGCATAATTTTTTCTAGTGGATTTGATATCTTCATTCAAAATACAAGCTAACAAATTTCTATGAAAGAAAGAGGGCAAGTAAGGTAAGAAAGAACTGAAGAGAATGGAAGAATGAAAGGGGAACTTGACTTTACCGCATTTAGATATCTAAGTCAAGTAAATCTCTCAAGAGTTTTGAAGTCTGACAACCCTTAAGGCATAAGCCTCTTTACCTCGCTATCCCTTTACGATCGTGTCCCACGGTAGCAAAGCGACTTGAACATTATGCACAACGGAGACTTACAGAACCTAGAACTGACCAGATGGGCTGGGTTCACATATTCAGCCTCCAGCAATCGAAGTCCTTTGTCTGCAAAGTCCTCTTCCGTAGATGATCTTCCTTCAGCCCTTGTTCAATCACCGTTGAGTTTCAGTGCCATGCACTGACTCACACAAGAAATACGCACTTTTCTGTTTCCTGATTTTCATTCTGAGCCCTTCCCAAAGCCAAGACAGATCGTGATTGCGTGATTGTGTGCACGTTGCATGCACAGAGTCCTCATGAGATTACCAATGTTCAGCAAGTTGCTATACAGTGCTCTCGCTATTACTAATATCTGTTTGTAATATGTTTCCTACATAACATTACAATAAAAATGTCTCTAATATTAATTTCGGAAATAGCTTATGCATCCGTCTAATATACAGCAACAAGAAAAAAACGTGTACTTCAATGTGGAGTATACATATGCTACAAAATGTATCCTTCGAAACGATAAAAATAGCTTCATACAGATGCAGTTAAACCTAATTAACACTGTAGGCACTGTATAAAGATACAGACTGTTATCGTTATATTTATTTAAATATGAATTGTAGACAGTAGAAAAATATATCACATAAATTTTGGATTTCAGTGAGCAATATATATTTTGTTAGACCTATATATGAAGAGCTACTTATTAGAAAAAAAAATGTAGGTCGCATGAGGAGTAAATGCTCCTCATGTGAAAAAATTAGTTTACTTTGGTTGATGCGAACCAAAATTAAATATAATGCGGAAATCACAATATAGAAAAACATCACTACACGCGTCTTCCTGATCACCTGAATAGTTCCAGAGATGAAACATGCTACCAGAAACACGTATAAACAGCATTCATACCATTCCCTATTTCACAGTATAATATGCCACATTATTTGTACATGATGTGGCATGTACGAGGGCTGGAACTTTAATAGTGGCAACACTGCTGTAGAGACGCCATGCAACGGAACCCAATAATCGCTTATACTACACGTTAGTTACATACCTACCTTACCTCAGAGCAAATGTGCTCTCCCTTCCCACATCACACGCATGCGCAGTGACGAGAAGAACAGAGCTTCGTGTTAACTGGCGGTCTAATGTAGTGTTGTCACGATGATTTTGAAACAGGAACAACGGAGTTGGATGAAGATTGAATGTGCCAGAGGCCGTACAGCACGACATTGTCATCAATGTCTTCAAGAGGCTTGTGGGGAATCTGCATTGCCTTACAGAACAGTGGCAATGTGGGTAAAAGCCTTCAGCGAGGGACGCCAAAATGTGGCAGACATGCGTCGGTCAGGTCGTCCTGGTGTCAGTGAAGAAGAAGTGTATGCTCTTTCCGCGTTACTGGAGAGTGATCGACGCCATACGATTCGTGAGCTGGCCCGAGAGACAGGATTAGCGCACACAACTGTGCTTCACATTCTAAAGGAACGCCTGGGCATGAAAAAAATTTCATCACGATGGGTTCCGCATGTTTTGACGGAAATGCAGAAATGGCTACGATACGACGCTGCTCGTAACCACTTGGAGCTCTATAAGCGTGAAGGAGAGGCTTTCTTACGCCGAATAATTACGCTGGATGGGACATGGGCCAAATCGTACGAGTACGAGCCACAAATGAAACGCCAATCGAATGAATGGCGCCATTACGGGTCACCACGAAAACCAAAAGTTCGGCAGAACCCCAGCAATGTGAAAGATATGGTGATTCTCGTGTACGACTGTAATGGTGTTATCCTAACCCATACCGTTCCCCGACAGCAGACCGTCAGTGCGCAGTATTACTGTTCATTTTTGGAACACAACCAGCGACCAGCTTTGAGAAAGAAGCCGCGACACTTTCTGCAGAACCCACCCATCATTTTGCAGGACAATGTTCGGCCGTATGCAGCGCAAGCTGTGGCTGATTTGTTCGATCGATGGGGCTGGGTAGTGCTGTACCATCCACCATACTCCCCGGACTTAAACCCTTATGACTTCGACTTGATTCCTAAGATGAAGGAACCACTTCGTGGCATTCGCTTCAGAACTGTTCCAGAGATTCTTCAGGCAGTAGACCGCTCCATTCGAACTATCAACACAACAGGCGCTGCTAAAGGTATCCTACGACTTCCACATCGCTGGCAACGGGTTGTACACAATGCTGGTGACTACACTGAAGGACAGAAAAACTTCGAAACATGCATTTATTTTGTATCAGTTGTAAATAAATAGTTGTCACTATTAAAGTTCCAAACCCTTGTATCTTTAACACTAACTGTATAACACATCCTACCCCTGTGTGTTTTATATATAACATCACTTATGTTGGACAAGCCTATATTATTATATATTTCTATTTACTTTACACATAATGAATCTTTAATACTTTCATATTTCCAATATATAACTTACTCTTACCATAAGTGCGGCTACCTCTGTGGTCTAGTGGTCAGAGTTCCTGGCTACAAATCCAGAGATCCCTGGTTCGATTCTCGGCGCTACCAGATTTTCTGAGAAATAGCGGGTCTGTAACGAGGTTCACTCAGCCTCGCGAGGATAATTGAGGAACTATTTCAAGGAAATAGCGGCTCCGGTCTAGAAAACCGAGATTAAAGGCCGTGGGGATCCGTTGCGCTGACCACCCGATACACTCTATCTACAAAAGTTGACACTAACTTCGCCGACAGCGGCGGTCGCTCTGTCGGTATACACAGTGTGTCCAGGTTCTGTTAGGACTGTGTTCATTAAAAATACAAGACGTGAATTACTTTCGAAATTTCACCCTTTTTATTCAAAATAGTCTCCTTCTGAATCAATACGTAGCTGGAATCGATTGAAAAGTTTTCGAAAACAGTCACTGTACTCCTTGTGTGGAATCGCATTTAAAACCGCAGTACATTCCTTTTGGATGTCCTGGATGGTGTCGTGATGGTCTCCTTTCATCGCCAACTTAACTTTTGGGAACAACCAGAAACCTGCTGGAGCCAAATCTGGCGAATATGGAGGATGATCAAGGACTGCGATCTTTTTTCTGGCCAAAAAATCGTGCACGATCTTCGACTTGTGGGGTGGGGCACTGACCAGGGACTTTGCTCTCGATATTCAGGTCGAATTCGAAGAATTCTCGCGCACAAACGATTGAGGACTCCGAGATAATAATCATAATTTACTGTTTGAGCTTCTGGCAGAAATTCCTTGTGAATGATTCCTTTGGAATCGCAGAAAACGGCTAGCAGTGTCTTTACTCGACTCTTTTGCATGCGCACTTTCTTTGGTTTCGGCTTCGTTGGGCTCAACCACGCTGCACACTTCCGCTTTGTGAGAGGTTCATATTGAAAACACCATGTCTCGTCACCAGTAATAATCAATTTTGTAAATTCAGTATCACTTTGGGCCGACCGTAACATTTCTTTGCAGTGTTCCACTGTGGCATGTTTTTCATCGCCTGACAGCGCGTGCGGTACAAACCGCGCACAGACCTTCCGTTTGCCCAAATCCTATGTCAAAATTTGATGCACAGTACTTTTTGTTATTCCCGAAAGTTCTTCGATGAGTTTAGCAGGAACACATCTGTCTGATGCTAGGATTTCCGTCACTTTTTTTCACATTTTCTTCAGTGCGACTTGTTCTCGGCTTTGATGCACGTGGAGCGTTTTCAATGTCCTCCCTGCCGTCACGAAATATAGCATACCATCGAAAAATGTTCAAGCGACTCAAACAATTACTACCGTACACACTTTTCAACATTTCGTACGTTTCTCCGGCTGTTTTGCCTAACTTCAAACAAAATTTGATGCTGGCTCTCTGTTCAACCGCCATTTTCCGACGAGCGTCAGAACAGTACTGTTACATTCAAGGTCAGAACACATGATGCAGCGATGCTTGCGCTTTGAAATTATAGACAGCCACAGCTGAAACTTCAACAATCTTAACGCCAAACCCCGCCAATGGCTTTGCAGGGCAAAATTAAAAAAAAAAAAATCCTAACGGATCCTGGACACACAGTGTAGTTCGCTTGCGGACAAAAACCCACGGAGTTCATCTTACCAAAAGTGCCTTATACCCTAATTGGAGTGTAATGCGCCGTTTGTCTTTATGTTCAGCATCTGGTGCCTGATTATCTCATATCGATACCATTTGTGTCTGACATATCGTATATCCTACTGGTGTCTGATATTGCATGAGTGTTGCCTGGCATGACACAGAGCCGTACATTTCAATGCAAAGTATCTGAAAATGAACAGCAGTTTCCGTGCAAGGAGTTCTCTTATCAGCGCAACAGTTTCAAGATTTATGCGCTACTTGCAACTCAGCGTTTACTGCCTAGTTGCAACATGCGTTTATTGAACACTTCAGAACAGCACGCATTGCACGAAACCATGAGTCGTCGGTCTGTCGCCTTTAGACCACTTGTCCCTGCACTTCTCTCTCTACCAAGTAATAAGCCAAAATATATATATCAGAGCGCTTCAGCATTACCATTCACAACATCAACTGCAGCCAAAAACACTGACTTCGGGAGTATCATCTTTGCTTCAGTTATCGCCAACGCCATAACTGTCACAGTCACCGGGAATAGTTGCTGTGTGCTAACCTTGTGCTTCGTAGATTTCCAACCTCATCTTCTTTTTAATTTACACCATTCTGGAGTTTATCCTGGCTTTATTCAGACTCTGCAGGAGAATTCCGACATACAATCTTCATAAAAGGCATATAAATGTTCTTAAAAATTTTCTGGTAATCTCAGAATTTCCTTCGACAGTATACAATGTCTGCAGTAACAGCAGCACCGTTAAATAATCTAGGAAGCTATAAATCAATTTATAAGGAGAAATGATAACTGTGTAAGATTTGAGGTTTTCACGGCGGTGACTATGAAGGAAGCCGTCTTCTGGGATGTTGCGCCGTGTTATGTCAACCGACGTTTCGGAGGAACGTATCGCCTCCATCTTCAGAGTAGAAGAAAAAAGAAAAACCGCGAGCGAGGAACCAGCGTGAGGAGGTGCTGACAGACTAATATCGAGTCGAATAAACCGAGCTCTATAAGAGCAGGAAGAGAGGGAGAGGGGCTGCATGGGAAATCAGTAGAGAGAAGAGGGGAAGGGTCTGTGGAAATGGACCCGCAGGTAGCTGGCCTGAGAACCCCTGAAGATGGACGGGATACGTTCCTCCGAAACGTCGGTTAACACAGTATCTACACGGCGTCACATCCCAGAAGACGGTTTTCTTAAGAAATGATAACTACTTCCATCATCAGATTAATGTTATTGCCGCATCAGTTTTGGTGTATTTCACAGAATTTCTAGATATAATGGTTGAAATTTCTGTGGTATATAAAACCCCACAAAAGAATTTTATAAGGGACTTCCTGAGAGGTCACGCTTTTTAACACATATTACCACGGCCCTTATTGGAACACACATACAGTAATATACAGATGGACATACGTGCAAACACACAAGATATTTTACATATAAACAGTATTAAAATACGGCCGGTGATGTGTTCATGTAGTTGTACAATAAGAACTTTTAATTAATTGACTGATACTGTCTATTATTTTTTAAGAAATAACTTATTTTATTTACATTAGTATTTTAGTCTAATCTCGATTTCTAATGGTGAAAATCCCTTTATGAAAACTCGTGTTAATGACACAAGCAAGGTTTTTCCTTCGTAGTGTTGGCTTTACCTTCTCATGATGGTCAGTACTGTCACTGTATTAGCATTATCAATAATAAACACACTAAGAGAAGTTTAACAATGATAATTTCTTTCCAATAATTCAACACTAGCCGCTTACGGTAGCCGAGCGGTCTAATGCATGAACTGTCTTCGCTCGCTCGGAAGCCGAGATCGTGGGTTCAACTCTCATTCAGGGCATGGTTGTTCGGTGTTTGTGTGTATATGTGCGTATATCTGTGTTTGTGTACAGGTAGAGGCCTTGTGACGAGTTGATCACCCGCCCAAAGATTCTTATCGGGTGTCTAAAATCTAGTAAACCGAAGTAAACCGGAGAGTTTCATGGAGGTAGGCCAAGGCCCAAATTGGGGATGTAGCGCCAAAGGATTAAAATCCCACTCTGTTAGTTCTCTCCACTATATCCAGTACAACTGGCATTAGAAAAGTTAAAAAGCGGAAGTTAAATCGTTAGAATAAGTGAAACAATCGCACCTTTGTTGTATTGTTGCCAATCAAGCTGAAGTGTCTTATTTGACGATGCTGTAAGTCTCAAGGCTTGTATGGTCCATGCTAGGATGATTAATGAACGTGAAGCAGTTGGTAGAATGATAACTGGCAGGGGAGACAGAAGTACCCGGAAAAAAAAACCACCCATAAGCCGTATTTTTCGCCAAAGTTTCACATGAACTGACCTGGGTTGGAGTCGGGGCTGCCGCAGTGGAAAGCCAAGCCAGTGACTAACTGCCTGAACTCTGGCGCGGCTGCTTCATCAGTCATGGTTTTGTTCGAATCACTACATCACTTGAACAAAAGAGCAGGTGGGCCGCAAAGCACTCTATAAATAAATTACAAAATTACCTGAAATATATATTCAGCGGAAACATAATTACCGCTATTAATTAACAGGGACAGAATTCATGGGAACAGTTCCGAATGCTCAGTAACAAAAGCGAAAGATTAAACGTTACTGTGAGAATAGGAGATGGAAGAATTGAATTCATTTGATTTCATTCATCAATGGATCTACAGCCTTTTGTTGGGCCCTGGTCTTTTCTTCAGTTTCCTAATCACTTTTACACAAACGACAGGGGGAAGAGTTGAATACTTTTATGGATTACGCAGCAGTCAACAAAAGCTGTAATCGAATAGTCGTAACTGAACATGTACTGATTAATTGAAGCTCTTTATATTTTAATGTCAGATACATACTCGTATGATCGGATTTAGTATCGTTTGCTTGTGCGTTAAGTGCTGAATCTCTATCATTAGAACCGAGAGAAATTTATATCGGTAACATTCTAGATTTGCGTTAGAGAAGTGCTTGGTTCCAATCTTGTCTGGGATACTAGCTATCATTACAGGGTTTTCGTGGCTTTCCTCGGCTCTTTTAGACAAACACCATGACAGTTCCCCGATTGAGACACAACAAATTCACTTCAAATACTTCCAAATTCATGATTCACCCGTAATCCTGGTGTTCGCCGCTATATCGTGAGATACTGATTGCGCCGTATCCCATAACACGCAATTTCAAAGTAACCGCACTGTTTCGCCGCGCGGCCCGGGTTCGATCCCGGGTCTGGTCAAGTGGGATTTGTGGTGGACAAAGTGGAGCTGGGGCAGGTTTTCTCCAAGTACTTCGGTTTCCCCTGCCAATCTCATTCCACCAATTGCTCTACAATCACCCTCACCTATCATCTGGGGCTGGTACAATAAGCCAGAAGTGGCAGCAATACAAGGGACTTAGTCCCACCCCACTAGCAACACAAAAACCCGCACTGTTTCCTTTTATAAGGAAAAGAATGGCAATACGTAATACCAAAAACTTGCCGGTTAATTTGTTTCCTATTTGGTCACACGAAAGATTCTAATGGAATTCCGATAGAACACTGAAATTAACTGAATCCCTGATCCTTCTTCGTAACACGTTAATAACCTGATTATATCCGTCCTTCCACTCCTGATCCAGTCGCATCCTACAGCAGACATGTTTTGGACACAGACACATGTGAAGCTCAATACGAACAACACATAATGAGAATTACCTCTCGCTGATAATATTGTGACATGACGCCTGAAAGCCGGAATAGTGGAGACAGAGTATACGTTCATTACTAGGCAACGACTCGCTAAACAGGTTCCTGCGGGCAATGAATACATAAGCAACAATCGAACTAATTTTGGGCTATAGCAATGGAAATGGTGTTTTCTGTTGGATCCGACCTGAGGGTATATAACGAGGATCCAAGGTCGGCTGAGATAGAATTGAGGGAGTTTCTTGAGATGGTAGTCGAAGATGATTGTGAAGAAATGACAAGAAAGGAATTACGCTGTGCAAAGAAGGATTCATGTGTGCTGTAGTTACAGTGAGACTGTTATAAATCCGTTGCCAGGATACGACTAGTGAAGGCTGAGAAGACTTACCGTGTACTAGTAATCTATATAGTGTGGAGATTACTGATAGCGCTGTAATTACTCGTGGTTCCGAGTGGTGTGTGCAAGTGTGTCAATAAATCCAATCTAAATCCCGTCTATAGTTGCACTCCTAAATCGTGACAATATCGAGGCCAACAATTCCAACCTGCTGGAACTTCGAACTTATGACAGAAAATACATAAAGTGTCATTCGACCAATGCACAACACTTTGGTGGGAGGGGGAGCAGGATATACTTTTGGTACACGTATAATATTATTATCTAAGAATTCTTTGAAGAAGATGAAAAATGACATGGTGTCAATCTACAGTATTAGTCATGGTCAGACGTACAAATGAACTATACACACTCTGCTCGTGAATAATTAAGTAATGTACAACTAACCCCATAATTCGTGGTCCTTTTTGAAAACTGTAAATCACAGATCAAGGAATTCGTTGTGTTAAGGAACCCAAATGTCCTTCATCGGGTTTATGAAATCTCGCCATTCGACCGCATTCTGGGCTACATTTATCCAGTTTAAAACTTTACATGTATTCATAAAATAAAATGCATGATATCCTACTATTTATGTCTAGGTCTCCTGAGTGGTCTTACTACTTTAGTTTCCCTACTAAATTTTACATATATTTCTCATTTCCTTCATGTTCCGCCCATTTCCTTGAGTTAATCATCCTAACGATATTAAATGAAAATTTATGTTACGAGGCTTTTCATAGTGAAGATACGTGTAATTTTCACCGATATATTATTAAATAAAAAACGACGAGATGTGTAGGCATGCAACAAGTACGGGAGAGATGGAAAAAGTATAACCACTTCTACCGGAAACCTGTAATGAGACAGATTTGGAGAACTAAAATTAAACGGGAGGATAATATTCGAACAGAACTCAACAAGTAGGAGTTTTCAGGTTGTGAACTGATTTCGTCTTGTAAGAGCTGAGGTTTTCACAGCTGTGACTATGAAGAATTCCATCTTCTGGGATATGGCGCCGTGTAGATCTTGTGAATCGACGTTTCGCAGAAACATATAGCCTCCATCTTCAGGGTAGAAAACTCCTCGAACGAGGAAACAGCGTGAGAAGGTGGCTGCAGATATACCCTGAAGATGGGGGCGATATATTCTTCTGAAACGTCGGCTTACACAAGATCTACACGGCGCCACATCCCAGAAAACGGCATTCTTCATGGTTTCATCTTGCTTAGGACAAGGTCCCCAGTGGCATACCCTTGTGACCGTGGTAAGAAACCTTTGTGTTTCATCTAATGTCAGAGATGTCTTGAGTATCTGAACGACTATTAGCTTCTCAACAGGCAACGTGCTCTATGGATTTAGTTTGATTACTCAGTTTTCTCAGTTTGTTACTTTTCAGTTCTCAAACCTATTTCCCATACCACTTTATTCTTTCAGGGTCTGAATCCTTACGCTGTGTGAAGTCACTTGTCCCACTCAGTTGGGATCATGCGAGGCCCACGAAGCGACAGGCTGGCAGTGTGTAAGTAGCTCGGCTATTTCAAATTGCGTTCGCAGCTGTTTCGAGTGTATCACCCCTCATCAGGTAAGACTGGGGGTTCCAAAACACTCTCCCACGATGAGAACTAAGCTTCTGTCCCTTCACTAATCAGAACCCGTAACCGTACATGTTACTACCCATTCTCACGTCATGAAACATAGACATTTGAATCCCGTGTCATCGAAAATCGTCGCTGAATGGTCAGTACTCTTTGTACTTGGGAGGCTGTAAGACAGAAATCCTGAAGGAAAACTCAGTGTTTTTCCTCAATTCATCCAGGAAAATTCTTAGCACCTCAAAAGAAGCCACAACTAATTCCTCCCTGATGCATGAGCATGCAGGGCTCTAACGACTCTCAGAAGGACTGCGTCATGGTCTAACATCCTGATGTAGGGGTTTCCCTTTAATATTTTTCACTGTCAAAATATAAGAAAACATACGTATAAAGGAATTTACCGTATTTCGAAAGCTGACAGACAGTGCCAACTTGCGAAACTTCGTGCAGTTTGTAACCTCTATATTATCACGTGTATAATGACTACAGCCAAGTCGTAACTACAAGTTGATTTCCACACTAAGTTTTCTCAATATAATTTCACTAGTCTTTACTTGGTAACGACTGTCCAGAACGGCTAGTCCTCGGCCACATCTTCACTAGACGTTTTTTTGTAACAAATCTTCGCTTCCGTTGTCCACTGGTTAACACAACACAGCTGAACCCTTAACTGAACTGACTGGCTGTAGCGTTAAATGTCTTCAAGATTACTCTTCGGCACGGACCCCACGGAAAATTCTTTCTTCTTTAGTCAAGATGCATGTATATTGACACGTTACCTAGTAGTGTATATATGCGAACAACATAGAAAATACGTCTTCTGCTGTCAAGAATGCGTGTTTATTGGTCCGTTACCTAGCAATGGTTCTACATGTCACAATATTAATAATAGACAATATCAAGAAAGTTCCTGCAGTAGGATGCAAGATTCTATCTATATTACTTTTTTATTCTTAATTTTTGTGAAAATATACACCAAACGATGAGGAATAGGCAATAAAGGTGTGGGAGTATGTGATTCTGTCTCTCTTTGTGTCAGTGATTCTCAATCTAAAATACTTTTTCACAGCATTCAGTCTTAAGTAACATTTTGACGTGGTGGTGCTTATAAATTACATAAGTTGCTTCAGTCACAGGGCGTGGAAATTTAGGAATAGCGAAAATAAAATACAAACTTTTAATTAAATTTGGCAATAATTTCCAGGTGATTAATTCTGACATTTACGATAATATCCGATTGCAGAGTTTAAAAATAGTAGAAAAGATGCAGTAGACTAGTTGAGCATAATTACGTCGTATTCTTGCCAATAACAATCAGGTCTATATTCAACGAAACAGTATCGGGATTTATGAAGGTCGCAAAATATACAAATAACTTTTTTAGATCTTTCTCGGAAACCTGTATTTTAGGCATATAGCCATTCTTATTCTTAATGACACAGACCGAACTGTGAGATATGCAGTCTGACATTTATTCTCTTCTCGTGCTACTTATACAGGATTAAGTCGTGTCAAAATAAGTCTCAAATTCATTACAAGTATACTGCATGAGTTCCGCGTGTGGAGGCGGGTTTGAATATTTCCACCTTAGCCATGCGAGTCGCAGAAGGCGACGAAAATGGAACCCGGTGCCTGGGGATAAAATTGGGCCACCCTGTCACTGGGGGACATAATAACAGGGACCTCGATCTCCAGGTTTGGGGTTGGGCGCAAGGCTGAGGATCTTACTCTGTAAAAGAATTACTACTGCGAAATACAAAGAGATGAATATCGGATGAAATCTGGCAGAATTTTCCAAGGAACGCTATAGGTCAATTGGGGCTATTTTGCCAATGATGATTATGATTATGTACGCGTAGATTAACCTGTTAACCACTAGGTTACCTATCTCGACACCCAGAGGACATTCACTTCTTCACAATCATGGAAGCAAACAGTTCCGTTGACAAAGTCAGAATATTCCAATTGACGAAATATACGCCACAAATTACTGCAGATCTGAGGATGATATTAGTTTTTAGGCAGCTGGTAGTATCCGTTCTGTTTCGTCAGATTTAGTCCAAGCCAAGTTTCCTACATGCTCTCGCTTTAAATCAAGGAGCACTTCAGTAAAACATGAATTGGAACAATCTCTAACAGGGTGGGCGCGGCTGTTTGCCTAATTACCATATCAATCATATTTCTTACCACCGATCAGTCACACTGGACGGAGTTGATGACCTTTTATAATTTATGATCAGACTTCTTTTTTCCTAAAATGGGGCTACACCTGGGCTCTTGTGAACACGGTAATGAATCTTCGAGTTCGACAAAATTCTGGGTATTTCTTGAGTGGCTGAGCGACTGTTTGCTCCTCAAGAAGGGGGAGGAGGAGTCAATTAGTTAGATTTCGCTGCATTAAACTTTAAAATATATCATTTTGTGTTCTCACATAGAACTAGGCGTGTTATTTATGTTTGCCCGCAAAATGGGTCGCGAACTCCAATCGTATCACAGTGTAAGACGATTGAATACAATCCCTGCGTCGTAATCAGGAAGTTGCAGGTTCGATAATCTGTCTGGAGACAAGCTGTTTTGATAAGTAACGCGCAGTTTTTTCTCGGCCTCCCAAAAAAATTACTCTCCCACTCGTTACCATTTAATTGCTGCAGTTGGAAAAGTGACAAAATAATCTAAGAAACAGATAAGTGTTATAATTAATCTACTTTGAACAAATTTTCACAGGCGACACAAGGTTTTGAAACCTATTTCAATACAAGTATTCTAACTTTAGTTTTTCACGCATCAAGTTGACTGCTTCTTTCCAGAATGCTCTATGTGTGTTCATCGCCATTAGACAATAAACCAAAGAACCAGAACAAGCAGCTACCATCATCACAAACTTTTAAACATCGAAGTCCTTGATACCGATAAATAGTACCATATTTAATTTTGACTTTTCGCCAATAATGTACATCACAAATAATCAAATTAAAAAAAAGGAAAAAAAAGTGAAGTTTCCCTTATGCTTAATTAGTTAAACATTATGCTAGGAAGATACATGGGGGAATGGAGGTATAGCTCCACCATTCCTGACCTCGGCACTAGATGGAGGCGAGTGGTCAGCTTCACATCCTTGCCGCTCTATTTCTTGTGAAAGAGCCCCCGGCACCCATTCGATGGGAGACTGGGTGGGCCTCAGAGTCGGTCTGAAGGGTGTGGAGAAGAGAAAAATTCTGCACTACCGGGAATTCAACCCGGGCCGTCCAGCCCGTAGGCTCGTAGCCCGTCGCTATACTGACTCATCTATCCCGACTCATAAAACAAAAAATGAAAAAGGACATCATAACTTACATTTGTAGTATCCTCCAATGAAGAGAAAGAAAAGGAAATGGTGAGTAGAACACTTCTACCAGTCTACTGTTCATTTAGGAACAGGCCGAACTTCAAAGTACCACTATTGTAACAGTACGAATTGTCCGAAAGTTATACCGATGATTTCAGTTTGCAAGGCACACCCTTTGGAGAATAACGGCAAGGTAAATACATTAACGCTATCGATACATAACAAATTACCTTTAAGAAACCCTTGAGTCAATTAGAATTCAGAAGAGCACTATCCTACCTGCACTTTGTTAACTTCGTAGAGGAGAGTTCGTCACGAGAAGCCAGTAGTTCCCTGCCTTTCTAGACCTTGCCTGATTCTGTGGAATCCGATTGTTTTTTATCGTGTTCAAAAGATGTCACTGATGCCTATTGTGAACCAAATAACCCAGTTTCCAGGATCTTAATTAAAGGTATTCACAGCTACCTTCCGAATCCAAATGTCCCCTCCTCCAACCGTGACACGAGGAGTACCATTGCGTAATGACAAGGAATACACTTAACATGGAGACATGTGAATATTGTGGATATTAATAATAATCTTTGCAATACCGGAGATAGACGAATAAGTAATATAATTCGTACTTACCTTTAACACGTATCTTCGCACTGCATTTCGCCAGCTAACATTTGTAACACAAAATTCTTGATTTTAATGTGTTTCTAATTTTATGCAAAATGTTATAAGTTGCTGTTCTTAATTTTATTACCATATACACTTATTAAGTATTCTCATTAAGGGCAGTACTTGTGATGGTTTCTCTTCAAAATTCATCATATCAGATCATACAAATTAAATTTAGCTAATATTAACATTTCAGTTCCGTAATCTGGATATCTTTGTTGAGACAATGTTTTTTTGTAAGATTTGAGGCTTTCACGGCGGTGACTATGAAGAAAGCAGTCTTCTGGGATTTGGCACCGTGTATATGTGTGTTAACCGACGTTTCGGAGGAACGTATCGCCTCCATCTTCAGGGTAGAAGAAAAAATTTAAGAAACCCGCAGGCGAAGAGACCGTGAGAACCGGTAAAAGCTTTTACCGGTTCTCACGGTCTCTTCGCTTGCGGGTTTCTTATATTTTTTCTCCTACCCTGAAGATGGAGGCGATACGTTCCTCCGAAACGTCGGTTAACACACATATACACGGTGCCAAATCCCAGAAGACTGCTTTCTTCAATGTTTTTTTTCCTGCGGCAATGAAAAGAAGTCAGCTCGTGTCTGTAAGTTATAAAATAACTAGTGTAATATCCGAAACTGTGATGAAACAAGCATTGTGTAGCTTCTGCCAAAAACTGTCTGACGGAAACTCCAACGTTAAAAGTTATTAAGACGGGATGAGCGAGATGAGTCAGGAATCTAGACAGAATGGATGACGGTGAATCCGCAAAAATAACAACATTTTATAAGACGAAAGGAAGACGAGGCCAAGGATGACCAAAACTGAGGCGTCTTAGTAGCTTAGAATAGACCTAAAAGCATTGAAAATCAATAATTGGCTGTGGGAGGTACTGCAAAGCGACTTACAAAAAGCTACTGTAAAGGACCCAAGAGACACCGCGCTGCAGAGCTAGGAAGAAGAAGAATGCGCGCTGAAAATTTAATGGGAAGTCTCTTACAAACCTCCGTACCTTAATTTCATCATCTCTTTTCTCTCGTATTTCTCTCTCATTCATTTTAATTGCTCATCCTATCGTAATTCCTGTTCCCTCCTTTCTACCCTTTTCTTTACTGTCAAAACAATTGAAATAAATTTCCCCCGAAACATGATATTACAAAAGGAAAAGAACTATATAATTAGCCTTAGTATACATTGTGATATATCAATGATTTCTCCGAGGTCAGCGTTCGCTGTGAGCGCAAGCGCTGCCTGGGGGTATGATTGCTGGCATATTCTTAGCCTACAGCGTCTAGACCAGCTCTGAGGCCCACCGAGTATCACATCCAATGGGTACAGAGAGTTCTTTCACCACGGTGCAGGGGGCGAAGCTGACCACTCGCTTCCATCTGGTACAGAGGTTAAGTATGGAGGAGCTGTACCTCCACTCCCTCATGGCTTCCTAGCATAGTGCTTATTTAATTAAGCAAGGGAACAACACCTTTCATCATCAGATGGCTTCCAGTACACAGGAAGTACACTGGACCAAATCGAAAGCCAATACGATACGCTGAAGATAGACATGACAGCAGGCAGACATCTGGGCATATAAGTACGTATGGTTGATATGGGTAAAGAAATTCACGGTTGCAGTAGCACTACGAGGTCGAGCATTGTCATGCAAAAGAAGAACCCATGCTTATCAACTCAATTCCGGTATCCTTTCGGCGAGAATAGAATAGGGAATTTACTTCTTTCATAAAATTACAAGAAGATGTGAATGCATGTGCGTGCGTGCGCTAACGGATGAAGCTCGCTGTTCTGTTATCAGTGGCTTTCACAGTGATCATCACAAAATTCCATTCTCATTTCTGTGCTTTAAAGTGAACAATCGTTTTCCTCTTGGGTTCAAAGGGTAAACAACCACAAAGATCGCTTCCATCATCTAAACGCAACAACTATATCCATAGCAGCATCAAAGGTTATAGGTCACGAGGGCGGATATCACACAGGTGGGTAGGGTTTCTGGGGCGAAGGAAGTGTGACAGAGTTAGCAACCACTACAGCATGGAACAACACTTTCGTGCTAAAGTGAAGTACAAAAAGTAAAGTTGTACCTTTGCTCGACGAATTAAGCACGTCATGAAGGCGTATGGAGGAATGGAGGGGTGGATGTATAGATCTACATTTTCTTTACCACGGCACTAGTTTGAGATGAGTGGTTAGCTTCACGCCACGGCCGCTTTACCCCCGGTACCCATTTGATAGGAGGTTGGGTGGAGCCCAGAGCCGGTCTGGACCATTTGGAGAAGAGAAAATTCTTGACCCTACCGGGACTCGAACTCCGACCCCTCAGTCGTCCAGCCCGTAGCCAATCGCTATACCGACTACGCTACCCTACTCCTAAAGTGAAGTATAACAGCGATAAATACAGGCAACATTATGTATATGGGCATGTTCTTGCCCAGTCACGTTAATGCGGAAGAATCATATTATAATAATAGTTAATCAATGTTTTTGAATATATGGAAACTGTGCGTCTTTTGCAATGACAGGAATAACTGAAAGGAGACTGTTTTTGGGCTTCTGTATCCAGGCTGCTGTCTTACGTCTGTCATATAATTTCTACACTTGATCATCTTAAGTCATGTGTTACAAAATTTTTACCAGCAAATATTTTGCCTTATTTTGTGTGTCACATAATTTACACGAATCATTTCACATATTATATGACATTAATTTATAGTCTTTAATCTATTAAAAATATAAAATTATGTCTGAGGAAGAGTGGTAGGGGCGACAGCACAAGAGCTTTCTGACTTACATAACACGCAAAGCGGCCTCCGTAAACTACAGGTAACGTTCCCACCTCATGACCCGTGGTACGCGGGTTCAAATACCCGGCGGAGGTCGTCGAATTTTTAAAGGCGGAAAAATTCAGGGAACAAGTCCTCCAGGAGGGACGTTAAGCTGTGTGTCCCGTGTCGTAACTTTACGGCACGTAAAAGAACCTCATATCCCCAAAGGGGATCACTGAGCCAAATTCCAGGACGTTTCCCGCCCAACAATAGTCTCTAAGACCTCTGATAGATGGGGGGAGCATTATAGATACCGCTAAGCAAGTGGCCGAACTCGCTTGCTCGGCGGGACTGATGGTACGCACCATTTATCGGTAGGGTATAGAGACTGGTAGAATATCATAGAGGGAAGCACAATAGATCAAACTGGTCGCGGTGTATGGGGAAACCCACCCTCTCTAAATAACTAACTAACTAACTACATAACACGCATTTAGTACACATAAAGAAAAGACATGTCAGTCCAACATTATTATTTTCTGTATGTTAGACCTACAACCCCGAAACTGCAAAACGGATTCTAATGACATTTTTACAACTAAAATTTGTCCAGTGACTTTAGCTTTTTGTTGTATGGGTCCAATATGAACTTAAATTTAGACGAAACTCAAAAACATTTATCCTGAATAAATGACCATCACTCAAAGCTTTCGGCATAATATGCAACATATGCGGCGTTATATTCCCGAAGACACAAGGACTACAATGAACTGTACTGCAGAAGACAGATGCACTACACGGCTTTATATCCCAAGACAGTGAAATCTTCATAATCATTGCCGTGAGAACTTCAAATCTTATAACATAACATCATAAGTAATTTTTCTTTGTAGAATTTTTGGGCACCGTCTGTACTTAATAAAGCAGGAATAAAAAGAAGTTAGACTTAAGATTTTTTTATTGCTAGTGGGGTAGGACTAAGTCCCTTGTACCAGCCCCAGATGATAGGTGAGGGTGATCGTGGAGCAATTGGTGGAATGAAGATTGGCAGGGAAAACCGAAATACTCGGAGAAAACCTGCCCAGTGCCACTTTGTCCACCACAAATCCCACTTGACCAGACCCGGGATCGAACCCGGTCCGCCGCGATTGGAAGCCAGCGACTAACCGCTTGAGCTATGGCGCGGCCAAGTTAGACTTAAGATTTCATTCTTTCTCTTAAATAGGTTAATACCTATGCAGCAGTATAATAACATAGTTACATATGCAAAAATGTCCATCAATCCCAAGTTGATATGCAGATTTACAAAGGACTTATTTTAAAAATAAATATTTAAGAATTAAGTACAGTCTGAAGTCCTACTTCTGAACGTTGAATGTAATTCCTTCTAGAAAACTGGGACTCCAGGTACAGACAAAGAAGGAAGTTTAGTCTCAGAAACGTTCTTCCCTGCTCGTATAATTTGTTCATTTCAGATGCAATATTTCCTTATATTATAATAATATAAAAAGATGGAGGACTGAAGGATCTTACCTTTTAAGATAAATGACAGAGAAATATAGTTTAACGACACCTCACAATGACAAGTTGTTAGCGAAATTACAGTAGTTTAGATATGGGATGCGCTGTCAGGACGCTGCTTCCGAAACGTGACGACAGACCTCATTGGACCCGACAGCACTGTCAGCTGGAGCCTCGACTCGGGGCAGGGTCGCTCTTGTTGATAAGGTCGAAGGGAGAATTCACTCTAGAACAGCTGACGGCCTGTCTGGAGGATAAACAGGAAATCCCACGCACAACCACAAGCGGTAGGCCACTGAAAGTTAAGGCGCCGGGTTACAACTTCTGCTTCCAATCGGAAAGCCTCGGTTTCGATTCTTGGCCTGGAGATCTTCCCCACATTCTCCAAGTAAATTCTGTACAACATCATGCTATAACCGTTTCTTTCCACAACTTTCCCACTTCAACATTCACAGTTTCCTCACACACACTGTTGTATAACCTGTGCAGGTCTAGATAACCACTGTCTAGTGCCTCCGTTCATTAACTTTCTTCAGACAATTCAGTGAAATAATTAAATACAGTAGAACTTGGTTATAACGTCATCAAAGGGACCTAAAAATAGTGTCGTTATAAACGAATGTCGTTGTAACCGAAATGGGCACTTCCACAGTAGCCTTATGTTAGTCACGTAAAAATCTACCAAAAACCGAGTTAAAATGTTGCATTTTTTAGTGAAATACGTAGTTAAGTACAGACTAACGTAACATTAACGTGGAATTGCCCAAATGTGTAATATCAAAGACATATTACAGCGCTTTTCACTGACAATACACACAATATTTCACGAATCACTTTAACTTTCTCTTCAATGCTTAAAACTTTCCTTTTCATTGCCATGTTTTCGCTACTGCACTTCTCTGGGTTTAGGCAGGAACACTATAGGGTAAGTAGACAATGTGAGGTCCTGTTAGACGAGATTCTAGGAAAGGAATGCAGTTAACAACCTGCCGCGTCCTCTTGCACTATTCACACATTCCCACCCCACACCCTTGTTTTCGCATAAAACCCACGCTCCTCTTGCAGCCCACGGTCGTATTCTTCCAGGAGAGTCACGTCAGCAAATAGAGAAAGTGAGGGTGGGCAGACACATCGAACTTTCCCACGATATCAGAGAAATTCAGGAATGAAAACGACGTTACATACGAGGTTGATGCATTTGTGCATGTCATACTAAGCAAAGTATAAAAACAGTTGCTTTATGAGGAATTAGTTCGTATCATTGAATATTTGACGTAATAGACAAGGTGTCGCAGAAACCGATGTTGCTATAACCAAGTTTTACTGTATATAAATTTGTAGTCTTCGGGCAGGATGAAAGGCACCTACTCAGTAGGGCCTTTTAGATGAAGCAATCCTCTTCTTAAATATGGAGCCCCCTTCTCAACTCCTTCAGTGACAATTAACATCTGATGTCCTTCACAGAGCAGCTACCTTTTATGCTACATGAGAACCGAAGATATGTCGCATAATGAAGCTAGATAATGAAGAGTGGCCACAGATCGCTCTTCCTTGATGAGACTACGCAGTTGATCAAGCGATGCATCATGAGATGTGAGGAGTGCGGACGAAGACGTCGTGATATATTTTAAAGTAAGCTACTATCCCCACTGCGACTAAGGAAAGACACAAATACGCATGTCGACTGTTCTCTAGCTGAGATTCGAACACACATCTCATGAGTAACAGTCAGAAGATTTATAAAGTGGAAAACTGTCTAGTAAGAAAATATATTATTATATACGAAGCCATCTTTAGTACTTGAAAGAGTTTCTGTCTTACTGAAGTCATATAAATAAGAATTCCTAAGAACCATCCGTTCCTGAGTCTAGAAATATCCCCTCGTGCTTCTGTGTTACTTCCGGTCGGCTAACGAATGGTAACCGCCACTGTTGCTCTTCGAAATCTCATTTTAGTTAAATATTCCGGAAATTCCAAATGCAATGATCATCGCTATTTTTTTTTCATTTTCCTTAGTGGAACTCTTCATACGTAAAAACCAACATATAATTTAACACAAAATTCTTTCTTGAATTGATTTCAGTGACACCATCAGCTGATTCCAGCAAAAGCAAGTGACATGAGCTAAGTAATATGCACTATACAAACGTTCCCCTGCATATCATAAGACAGATAAGACATTTGTAACTATGATCCATGATATCTGCAAAAAAACACCTTCGAAATATTGCTCAAAACTTCATGTAACGCAAAAATAAAAACTTAACACATTATTTCTTCGGGGTTGTCAATAAGTGTGGTAATTCTTTAAATGTGGTAGTTCTTTAGAATTTAAGAAATCTCACGCTATTCTAGAAAATGTAAATTTATTATTATGTTTGCAGAGTCCCAACATTGAACATTACTCATACATTAAGATATTTGTATCTATCCAGAATCTTACAAAAGATTTCCTTAAGATCCAATATTTTGTTTTCCTCACATTAAACTTAAGCCCCTTTCGTTGTCTCCTCCTTGACATTTGAGGATTCAAGCTCTGTTACGTCATTATTATTGGTCTATCGCCGCTACATCTAATTCTCCTTCATTCAATCGCCCTAACAATAGTAGGTGAAAATGAAAGCTATGAATCTCCTACTAACGCAATTTGCTGTAGGGCCGCGCCATAGCTCAAGCGGTTAGTCGCTGGCTTCCCACCGCGGCGGCCCGGGTTCGATCCCGGGACTGGTGAAGTGGGATTTGTGGTGGACAAAGTGGCGCTGGGGCATGTTTTCCACGAGTACTTCGGTTACCCCTGCCAATCTTCATTCCACCAATTGCTCCACAATCACCCTCACCTATCATCTGGGGCTGGTACAATAGGCCAGAAGTGGCCGCAGTACAAGGGACTTAGTCCCACCTCACTAGCAATAAAAAAATTAAAAAACGCAATTTCCTCCATTCTCCTGCACCATTTTCTTCAGGTGCAGGTATTTCCTTCGTCCCTTTATTGTAAAATGTCAGCAGCAGCAGCTTCAATGCGTAGGCCTTCAGGCCTGTACAGGCTCTAAACATTTTCGACATATTTCTATGTCTTGCCGCGTCCTTTATCAAATATTTTCAATCTATACTCTTCCTCCAGGGCGTATAAATAGGCAGCATTACCCCGACTATGAAAATATGAATCGACATAAAACATTCTTGCATTGAACTACTGTTTCGTGAAACTTTATTGTTGCAGGAAGTATAGGGAGGAAACGAGAGATGAAAATATGACAAGATATGAATACAAAGATATACGGGAAAGTCAGAATAAGGCTGAAAACAACGAATTGGCGTGTGTAATGAGGACATATTAGAATCGAAGATAGAGTACAGCGGATGGATGCAGATAGGACTGTTGTGTCTGCATAAGAATTTTCATTTAATGGCTTATGATAATGTTGCAGGGTGCAAAATTCTCAATGCTACAGTAAAAACTATGATCAATTAAATCCTGATAAGATTTCAGGCTCTTACAGCAGTGGTTATGAAGAGGTCCAGCTTCTGGGATATAAACGTCGTGTAGTCCACTGAAAGTCAACGACGTTTCGTAGGAACATGTCGCCTCCATCTTCAGAGTCAAAGAATAAGCCGAGCAAGAAACAAGCTCTGCTTGTCACTTGATCTCACGTCGGCTTCTTGCTTGGCTTATTCTGCGACCTTGAAGATGAAGGCGACATGTTCCTTCGAAACGTCGGTTGACTTTAAAGGGACTACAAGTTGTCATATCCCAGAAGATAAATTCTTCAAATTCTGGTATGAGTCTACATAAATAACAAATTCACTCCTCTCCTATAAAGCTTCTCTTTGTTCATATCTTTCCATTGTTACGTGCTATCTATTCATAACCTTCACCTAATATTTTTATCACAATTAAATCATGAAGGAAGAGACAAACGGGGCGTATAGTCCACAAGGAGGAAATGAGGATATTTTGATCTGAGTGCTGGAAAGATGAATGACACTCCTTGTAAACACAAACAAGAAGATAATATTAAAACGGGTCTTATGTAAAGAGGGTTTGAAGCGGTGCATCGGAATCAACTACATCAGGATAGAATCCAATAGCGAGGTTCTGTCAGACCTGAATTTCTTGACGAAATGAATTATTATGACCTGTTTTCTGCATTTAAATATAACCCTAGGCTTCCAGATAGCTGCTTCCACTGAGCTTTTCCAACCAGAATTCTATACGTATTTCTTGTTTTTCATGAAGTTTCTACATGCTCCACCCATATCATCATTAGTGATTTAATCACCTTATGAAATTACACGAAGTAGACTAGGTTTTCAGAATGTAGTCCCCTGCGTCATGATGCCGTGTAGTCCTGTAGGCAGATTCGACTTTCAGAGGAAATTTCTATTTCCATCATCAGGATTGAAACACGTAAATTGAGAAACTGACTCGTTGCATAGTCGTATTATGTCTAAGTGACAAGTTTCCTTGTAGCCTGCTTATATAACCGAGCCAGTTTCTCAGCCTGTACACTTCTACATGGAAGATGTATGGAATATTTTCCCCCGAAAATCTGGTATCCTTCTACAAAACTATACGGCGTCACAATCTGAAGAAGTTATAGGGTCCATTACATATTTTTTCCAGTAATTTGTTGCTTCTTCTCTCTCTGGTCCACATATCAAGGAAAAGTTATTTATGTGACGTCGTACAGTTTGGCAGATAGGTACCAACCTTCTCGAGGAATCTCCTGCCTCCAGCTTAAAGGTATGAGTGGTCTTGTGTCATGAAGCTCTTCGTATCAAGTTATTCCGAAACGTTAGTACCTATCTAACAAACTACACGGCGTCACTTTCAAGAAGACAGTAATGTTTATAGTCGCCGCAGTTATAATTTCGAATTTTACAGAGTCAGTTACTCAGTCAACCAGTTGGTTAGTTAGTTAGTTGGTGTTGGTTTGTCGGCCGATCGGTCGGTCGGTTGGTTGGTTGGTTGGTTGGTTGGTTGGTTGGTTTGTCGGTCGATCGGTCGGTCGGTCGGTTGAGTGGTTGGTTGGTTAGCCAGTTGGTCGGTTGGGTGCGCCCAGTAGTTTCCTAAATATGTAGGGAGAACGGAAGCAGCTAGGTGGATGCCACAGTGACGGTGAGTGGAAGACCATGTCAAAAGCTAAGATCGATCGATATGCCCGGCACACCGCGAAGCTCTGGGTCACAAGCGATAGTGATGACCAGCTGGACCATATTTTAGTCCAGGTGGAGCCAGCCTATTTGTTTGTGGAACACGTGGTATTGCTAAAACCGCACGATATCAAAATTACGTTTATTAAAAGTTTGTTGCACGTTCAAGTTACAAAGAAATGAATCCTAAAATCGTAACTACGAGTATGTTTACTATCTACTATTATACATCATAACTCGGCCTATCCATGAAAGGTTGTCTTTATGGGTTTCATTTAGTTCTCCGTGTAAAGAAGGCATTACTTTCCTATACATCACTAAAAGGTTATGTTTGTATGCGAGATGCAGTATCGTGTTCTGGGGGCAGAAACAGAATTTCCTGATATTATCTAGAAGACCAGTTCTCTTTAATAAGTTGTGCTTCCTACATTTTAGACTTCTCAATCGGCACATTCTTGTAGCGGTAACCATTTAGACTTGCGTTCGGAATATTC
Organism: Cryptotermes secundus; assembly: GCF_002891405.2. Taxonomy (NCBI): domain Eukaryota; kingdom Metazoa; phylum Arthropoda; class Insecta; order Blattodea; family Kalotermitidae; genus Cryptotermes; species Cryptotermes secundus. The sequence goes on from NW_019735463.1 coordinate 588,729, forward strand.
CGATTTTAGACCGGCGTTTCTCATAGATTCTTCAGGTATTTCCGGCAAAACTGCAGAACAGTAGCCCCATATAAGGCACGGCAACCTCATTCCAAATCGTTATCCATGCTCAATTTATAATCATTTTCAAATATCTTTAAGATGTATAAATTACTGCAGTTCAGTGTAATTAAATGAACCAAGACTGGATTCTAGTTGGGTTTCCTATGTAATTAATTATGTATTTAGTATCAATAATGTAGGAATATTAATTCACTCATTTAATCTCAACAGATATTGTCCCTGTAACTCTTAAGATAACTTCGTATATGTTCGGACAGCAATAACCACTCCAGGCAATATTACATAATTAACTCGATCTATCAGATTGGAAAAAAAAATCTGGTCAGTTCAGTCACTTTGAATTAAATCAAAAAACCGCAAGATATATGGTAAATTTTACTGGACATAAAATGCATGTTTAAGTTTTCTATATACTTCTGGATATAAATATTTTTCCCTGATAAAGAGTTAGCAACTTACGCGCAAAGTGAGCGTTATTGTCATCCCATCTTCATCAAATTATAAACGTGACGAAAGAAGTTCCATTAAAATTCTCCAACATAAAATTTCATGAAAATTCTTAAAGGGGATCTCTATTAGTTACAAGCGAGCACACGAATTGGCTGATATGACATAACTAATACGTGAAAGGTAAAAAAAAAAGTAAAGGTATTCCTGTAACAGGCCGTGAAAGTCCGTAGGGTTGTGAGACGTCGAGGTTCCCAGTTTTTCTAGACATTCGGCTTACAGATGACGGTAAGTTTGTCAGCCTTACACGCTGGCCACCCTTTACTCCTGGTACTCATTTCTGTTAGAGGCTTAGTCGACCCCATTGTCATAATGCGGCTGGAGGTATTAGGTAAATTAAAAAACAAATCCACCTCATCGGGACTCGAACCCGCGACCGTCTGGCTTGTAGCATAGCACCTCAACCAACTAGGCTACCGCGTGCCCCTAAACTAATACGTGCGTATCTTCAAAATTTCGTTTCTGCAGCCCCCTCCACCAATAATAAGAGAGCAAAAATTAAAAAGAAAAAAATATAGAGCCTATATTAAGATATTTTGTGGAGATGTAATTTCAAATGAACTGGATGAATATTCTGATGATAAATGTAACCACTGTGCCCAAGTCAGCTAGACAGATATACTTGTAACACGACCAATCACACAAAAACTCAATCATCAAAGATATAGAAACTCAGTCACTGAGTTAGTCAAGCAGGAAGTACGAGCAACTCAGTCGGATTGGCAGACAGACAAAGATTGTGTTGGTGGGTCAGTCACTTCTGTAGCAACCCAGTCATGCAAGAACTCAGACAAAATGCCTGAGCCAAGGAGTTAATTGGGCGAACAGCAAATCAGATATGCAACCGGTAGGACACTCAGTAAGTAACTAGGACTGCAACTCAAGCGGCCTCCGTAGTCTAGGGGTAACGTTCCCACCTCATGACTCAAAGTACGCGGGTTCAAAACCGGCGGAAGTCGTGGAATTTTTAAGGGCGGAAAAATTCAGGGAATAATTCCTCCGGGAGGGACTTTAAGCCGTGGGTCCCGTGTCGTAGATTTACGGCACGTAAAAGATCCTCATGTCTCTAGGAGACCTCTGAGCAAAATTAGGCAACAAGTTTCCTGCCCAAGTAGTTTCCAATGCCTCCGGTAGATGGGGGAAATATCAGGTACCGAGCGCCGACCTCGTTGGCTGAACGTGGCTGATAGCACGCACCAGTAACGGTAGGGTATTGTAACCGCTCACTTCCTTTGCGCCCTTTTCGTTGTGCGCCACTCCACCACCGCTCACTTCTTTGGGTTCTTTACTTTAATCAGTAGAGCTGGGTTCCTATCCCAGGGTCTTATAAGGGTCTGGCTCGGACAGGGCAGGAAGAACACTTCACTACAATCACCCACCTTTCGACGGTTGCACTTGGTAGTCCTTTAATACCTTCCGGCTTTCTGAATACAACTGAATTTCTTACTACTGTTGCTTTGTACTGTACTTATACTATTCTACGGAAGGGCCGTAGTGGTAAATTTAGTGTCCGACTTTGCCGAAAGTAGTGTCAAGACTCTCCGAGGTGGAATGCCCTCTCTCTGAATTCTGAGGTCCACGAACCCCAGACTCCAAGAGAAATCCACTCCTCCACTTCTGCCATTGGTTAATTTTTCAAACTAGGAGGTTCCCTAAATTTTGAATTCCCAATCATGTTGCTCTGCTATGTGATTCTGGCAGATGCTGACCTGACGCTAAGGATGACAGCCCCTTGATGCATTACAGTCAGGGTGTGAGGCTCCGGCCGTCCCACTTCTAAGTTATCGCTGTNCAAAATTTAATTTTCACACAACAATCCTCCAGTCAGAATGGACGGTTACAGTATGGCGACAGTAGAAATTAAAGGGGGACGCACAATGGACCAATAACTAGTCTAAGTGCATGGGGAAACCCACCCCCTCTAATAATAATAAATAATAAGACTATAACTCTATGGGCAAGTCACCTAGACATAAAATCAATCACTCAGTCAGATTGAAACTTAGATAGAGTCATTGACTCAAGGAGAGTATTAACTCGGTTAGGCAGACACTTAGTTGGTCTGTAAACAATAACTAAATAGGTCAGTCATTAAGATAGAGTACTCAGTCAGATATGAACTCAGTACCTACACAGATATTGACCAACATACGGAAGACAGTCAGTAACAGTCAGTAACATGAGGCAGCGAGTTTCACAACGAAGGACACAGGTGAGAATACTGTGTGTAGATTCCCCGGGACTTGAATTGATCGCAGCGTGTCGTGTGGCTGGCTCCAGTGTCCTGGTTTTTGCAGACCCGCACAAGTGCTCCTGGGTTATAATTGGGAGAAGGCACTTGCAAGCAACGCAGAACACAAAGTTCGTCACATACAGATTTATGCTATGAGACGTGTGAAACTGGACTATAGACCTTTAGTTTTCGTTAGGTTCTTTAGCAATGCTACATCTGCTGCAGATATTTATGTCTACGCTTCTTCTACAGGGAGATTACAGGATGAGATATTAGCAGGCAGTGTTAGAGCGATACACAGATACTGTGGTTGAAGATTGCGGATAGGATTCAAATTCTGATTTCCAAACTTAATATTTTATCTGCAACGAATATATATTACTATTCGACAAACCTATACCAGATAAAAAATTGATATATAAATATCATTCAGGTTTAAACAGGAGCAGAGATTTCGACTTTTCTTAGTTATTAGTAGCGTCATAAATTTTATCTTCTGACGCAGTTTCATCCAATAAACACCGTGGGAATTTGATACTCTATCCAACATATAAAACAAATCAATGCCAGAAGCTTACTTCAGTATGAATCTACAAATTATCCTTTAGCATGAAACAACGGAGATCTTTAGCACCTGATCATACATGTTCATTCTGCTGTATTCTCTAACAAAATCACTTCTAGACATAAGTAGGAGTTAGCATTAATTCGGCTTCCAGAACTCCATACCGTCCAGTCGGAAACTATAAGCGTCCTTCATTTGTTACGAGTTCGGGGGAAGATTCGATTTCCTGCACAACAGTATGCCGGTATTTCATCTAACAACACAAAAACAAAGTTTCCGGCGAGTGAGTGAATTGTCTCTCGAATGAAAAGAGATGATATCCGATTATAAATGCAAATTCTAGGTATTCAATAACAGTGAGAAATGAAATAAAAACGGAAAGATAATTCTGTAATGGAATAGGCTTACAAAAAAGGGAAACTATGAGTACCACATGTAAGATTTGAGGTTTACACGGCGGTGACTATGAAGATTGCGGTATTCTGGGTTGTAACGCCGTGTAGATACTGTGTGAACCGAGGTTTCGGAGGAACGTATCGCCTCCATCTTAAGGGTAGAAGAGAAAAGAAGAAAATAGGCGAGCGAGGAACCAGCGTGAGCAGGTTCCTCGTTCGCGAGTTTTGCCTTAAGATGGAGGCGATACGTTCCTCCGAAACCTCGGTTCACACAGTATCTACACGGCGTTACAACCCAGAATACCGCAATCTTCATAGTCACCGCNACCGCCGTGAAACCCTCAAATCTAACATGTTGGATTATAGGTTCTCACAGCGGTGACTGTGAAGATTACGGTATTCTGGGTTGTAACGCCGTGTACGTCGCGCTTCGGCGTAATATATTGTCTACATCTTCAGAGCCGAGGAGTAAGCTAAGCAGAAATGCAGCAGAAATAGGGGGGGGGGGGGGAGAGCTTGCGGCCAGTTTATGCCGCTTCCTTTCTTGGATTACTCTTCGAGCGTGAATATGGGGGCAGTGTGTTCCTCTGAATCCTTGGGCTTTGTCCAAACTACACGCCGTCACAACCCAGAATACCATACTCTTCATATCGTCAAGACTTGTAGGTGTGACTATAGACGGGTTTTGAACTGGCGAATGGATTTATTGACCACTCGCACACACCACTCAGAACTACAGCACTATCGCTGATCTCCACACTTTATACATCACTAGTACACCGTAAGTCTTCTCAGCCTTCACTACTCGTATCCTGGCAAAAGACTTTAACACAGTAATTACAGCAGTTTCACTGTAACTATAGCACATATAAAGTCCTTTCACAGCCGGACTTTTAACTCTTAACCGACTACAGCGCCATCTCTTCTCATCCTCCCTTACAGAACTCTACTCTCGACTGATTGAATCCCCTCAATTGTCTTCCTTATAAACACTTTGCACTAACCGAATAAAAAACACCGTTTCCAAGAATAGTTTTATTGTTGTAGAGGCGGGTTTACCAATCCATTACTTAGAAATGAATTGCATAATACGGTTGTTCTACTATTGCGTGTGTGTTGCTGTCGTTACCTAGCAACGGCCTCTGTTTATAGAGTCACCGTTTAACGGGTCTATACCGACTAATATGTTAACAGAACCTCGAAACATGAAAATGACATATTAATATGCATTAAAATGAATTTTAGAGGAACAGGCTGTGGAAAAGTGAATCGAATACTTCCACGATTACTCTACTGATGGCTTCGCTACTTGCAGTGTTGAACAGCCACGTTCTATCATTGAAGATTCACTTCAGTCTTTCAAAGTAAGACGCATTTATATTAATTTTAAAAAGAAGTACTTTTACGTCGAACGTGTTAAAACTGACGGACAAATGATCGTAGAATTCTTAAATTAAGCTCTGTTAAAATTAAAAGTCTAGAGTTTAAGTTAGGGTGTTTAATTACTAACTCTGGTTTCTAGGAAGCTTGCTTAATGATCTTTCTCTCTCTTGGGGCGTAGTTAATTAATTTTTTCACTTTACAGAAGTTTAAACTGTGTTAGTTATGTCATGAATATGAAACAACTTTAAAATGTGATTTAAGATATTACAGAAATTCTCTGTAGAGTTCGGTTAAACAGAAAGTCACAATTCCACATAAATTGCCAGGACATTACCCAGTTAGTAATCATTTAAATCTCTACATAAGTCTTAATGACATTCATTTGCTTTTGAAGGAATTGCTTCAGAGATTAAGTCTACAATTCAGTTGTCAGTCGCCAAAAAAGTACCGAGTATTCTGATCTAGCAACAATCGCGCCTGAGACTCCATCCGAAGGACGACCGTCATGACCGAGATACTTTCTGATTCTCTTCAGCGCATCAGTCAAATTATGAAATAGGCCATGACAACTTATTGAAAATTATTTCCAAATTTATAAATACCGACGCCATACGAGTGACAGCAGTGAGTGGGTATGTACGTCAGTGAGTGAGTGGGTTAATGAATTAGTGACTATCTGAACGTGAGCTTGAGAGTGGACAAACAGGAAAACAGTTCTTCCATGCTAGGTGAGTTGTTTTCTTTTTCAGTGATGTTTGTTATGATTAAAACAGAGACACATTGTGAGGGAAAGGCAGGAAATGATTCGTGTTTCTGCCATTCGATAAGCTGTTAATTTACCAGGTTCTTTCCCACCAAATATTTAAGGATCTTAAAACTCCCTTACAGCAAGTAGACTTAAAACAACAAACAGACCAAGAACCTAATTTGATATCTGGCCCTTAAAGACTGAGTTTCTTAATGCTGCATTAAAGAACCGCTTTAACGTGCGGGAAGAAAGCCAATTCTACAGTCAAAAATAATCAGTAGGACAGAAAACGACATAGAAAGCAAACTTGGCTTAATGGTAATGCAGATTCCAGGTTCGAATTCCGACAGAGTGAAATAATTTTAGGTTTAATTTTTCTTTCACGCGGACCTTCTACGTACATCTAAACTGAGAATGAATTATGACATGTCAGCGCATTGTCAGGCAACGGCTCGATAAACGCCCCGCGATACGCGCATGCAACAATAGGACGAATGTTTTTAACTCGTTGTTAGGCAACAATCAGCGCGCCAATGAACTCGCTGGGTAGGAATCACGTGATGTGTTTTCTGTTAAGTCCGCGCCGAAGGTGTATGTGGGATAACAGAAGTCGTTTGCGGGCACACCCGTGTGGAGGTGGTGTCGAATACCTCCACCGTGACCCTGCGAGCCGTAGGAGGCGACGAAAAGGGAAGTCACAAATTTGAGACAGTAAAATATGGTCGCGAGTCCGAAGAGACTGGGACCCGAGAAAGACTGCGCTGGAAAGGGCCAGCAGCATAAACAAAAGACAGACCCGTCTTCTCATCAGAGATGGCGCACCACAGAAACAAGACCGTAACTGCCAAAGGGTAATAATTAATACCTGGTCATGAGCCCAAGATGGGGCTCGACACCAAGACTTACTGACTTACTGACTGACTGACTGACTGACTGACTGTCAGTCGCAATGTAAATTTGACTTTGTTTGCGGGCAGTCGTAAGCTGGAAGAGTGAGGAGTAGAGAGAGTTTTAGTTGAGTTCCGAGGTTCTAAGGTGATTAAACAAGAAATGGCAAGACGACTTCATAGTGATTTGTAGTGTCAGTTTCTGTGTTGAGTCTCGTTGCTAGGAGATGACTTGCAGGAACTGAGAATCGTAGTGTGTGTGCAACGGTGAAATGTAAATTGTGTACGTAAATCAGAGATAGTGCTGTATTAATTATAATTAAGAGAGTGTGTAACCGAAGTGCTAATAAATCCCATCATCCCACCTAGAACCCGTTATTTTCGTCACGCGTACCCCATACACGTGACAGTATTAATGTCTTGCAATGACTGGGGTTTAACGTGGATTTTATCAGACTCCCTAAAACTGTACTAGAATGAACATTACAGGAGAGGAAAGGTGACCCCCAGTGCAGTATACATAGTTGACAGAAATGTTGTTCCATTCTTGATCAACTAATAAAACGTGATGTGTTTTCACTGCCGATGAAAATCGATTACCGCAGAACTAACTCAATCATAGATATAAGATTCTGCAGAGCCGTAAAACGTTGCTCCTTTTATTCAGATAAATACTCACCACAACAAGAAGAAAAGGATCTAATTGAAAGATGTACACGTAGATCCTAGTTAGATGTACGTAGCAGTCTGCAGCTACCACAGCTTTCTAACTTAACATTCTGAATGTTTTTGTTTAAAATATAGGTCAGAACGCCGACTATCATCGTATTGTGGCTATATAGCCGTTGCTTGGCAGAGACCTAAAAAAAACAAGTACAGCCGTTGCTATCCGATACACGGATAAACAAACACCCGTTTCTATGGAACGATCGAGGTACTGCTGAACTGTAACTGTAACCGTAGGCCTGCCAGTCGATGGAGGCGACGAAAAGGGAACCCAGTGCCTGGGGGTATAAACGGTTCACCCTGTTCCTGGGGGATATACGTAAATACGGGGACCTGACTTTCCATGTTGGGGGATTCTCGAATCTGAGACAGTAAAATGTGGTCATGAGTCTAGCGGGGCTCGCACCTGAGAATGACTACGCTGGCGAGAACCAGCAGCAATTGCAAATGACAGACCCATACTCTCGTCAGACAGGATGTTACATAAGGACTATAACCGCAAGTGTTCAATTGGAAAATAAAATTACTGGTCGTGAGTCTCAAGGGGCTTGTCGCCAATACGAACAGTTTGGCGGTAAATCGCCAGTCGTAAAGTAGCTCTGACTCTGACTCTGATAATTCGTTTATTCTTGGCTGGAACTCTTAGCAGTTCAGTTGAGTGAAGTGACGTGAAGGAGCTGGTTTGTGAGTGAGAGAGTTCAGTTGCCAGTTGTCAGTTAAAAGTCAGCGTGTGAAGAGAAGAACAGGAGGCTGGTGTGAAATGGACGCCAGCCTGGGACCCAGTTATTTGACTTTGTAGTTGAAAAGATTTCTGCATGGGCGGCTGTGATAAGGGGGCTTGAGAGCGGCCTCCGTAGTCTAGAGGTAACGTTCCCACCTTATGACTCGTGGTACGCGGGTTTAAACCCGGCGGAGGTCGTGGAACTTTTAAGGGCGGAAAAATTCAGGGAACAAGTCCTCCGGGAGGGACTTTAAGCCGTGGGTTCGGTGTCGTAGCTTTACGGCACGTAAAAGAACCTCATATCTCCAAAGGAGCTCACTGAGCCAAATTTAAGGACGTTTCCCGCCCAACAGTAGTCTCTAACGCCTCTGATAGATACCGCCAAGCCAGTAGAGGCCGAATTCGCTGGCTCGGTCGGGACTGATGGTACGCATCAATATCGGTAGGGTATGGAGACTGGTAGAATATTATAGAGGGAAGCACGATGGACCAATACTGGTCTAAGTGCATGGGGAAACCCATCCTCTCCAATAACTAACTACTAACTAACTAACTAAGGGGGCCTGAGAGCGGAAAGTTGAAGAATCTCCCTCGGTAGAAGCGGTTGCCACACACACCCCATAAAACGTGACAATACAGTATATTTCCATGGTTTTCCTCATCCTTACTAAACAAATGATTCGGTTACCAATGAGGTGGATTGAAGAAAGCAGTCTTCTGGGATTTGGCACCGTGTATATGTGGTGCCAAATCCCAGAAGACTGCTTTCTTCATAGTCACCGCCGTGAAAGCCTCAAATCTTACAATGAGGTGGATTGTTTCCATTTACCTAACCCTTCCAGCCGCACTATGGCCCTGGGGTCGACTCAGTCTCTAATAGAAATGAGTACCAGGAAGATTCCTGAAGGGGTAAAGGGCGGTCGGCGTGTAAGGCTGACAGCCTCACCGTCATCTGTGAGCCGATTGTCTAGATAATGTGGGATCCTCAACGTCTCACAATCTTGTGGGCCTCCATGGCCTGTTACAGGTATAGCTTTACCTTTTTACACACACAATACATAGATCTATTGCTTTTTTTTCATGATCACGTACACAAATTAAATGAAACCCGGATTTACATTTCAGACGTCAAATCCATTCTGCTTTTAAACCGACTTTTGTTAGAGCACTTTAAGGCACAGAAACCACATGGCAATTTCTCTTCCTTTTTCCTCTCACCTGCGAGCGCTCAGTCACCTTCATCGCTGGATGACTGAGCAACCAGGACTACCTTTACTTTCTTCCTCCTTCTTGGTTTTAACTTTCCCGACTTAATCACCTTTCGGCAGCTGTTGCCTCAAAAGACGTTAAACTGCGGGGTCCTTGCTTTTACTCTCACTTTCTGAAATGTTTGCCTCAGCTTGTATAATCTCTCAAAAAGCTTATGTATTATAGCGCGAAGATCACAAAGAAAATTGCCCTCGACTAACGGAAGCAGTAAGTATTTCGGCAAAGGACGGTCCTACAAAAGGAGCAGGAATAGCGTAGTCGGTATAGCGATTGTCTATGGGCTGGACGACTGAGGGGTCGGAGTTCCGACTCCTGGTAGAGTCAATAATTTTCACTTCTCCACTCGTGCAAACCGGCTCTGGGGTGCACCCAACCTCGTATGCAATGCGTAACGGGTGCTCTTTCCATGGGGGTAAAGCGGCCGGGGCGTGAAGCTGACTACTCACCTGCAACTAGTGCCGAGGTGAAGAAAATGTTATAAAATCCACTTCCCCGTACGGTTTCATAGCGTAGTGCTTAATTTGTTACGCATAGCGACAGCTTTATCTTCTACGGATGCCAGTGGTACTGTTGTTGAAATACGGGTTTCAGTTTCTGGACAGCCCTTCGTGTAATGGATTGATGGGAGGAATTTATCGTATAAGCTTTGAGCTTATAGAAGTAATGTCTAGTACATAGAAATCCTCGCAGAGCACTATGTACATTTGCATTTTACTCCACTGTTTTTCGAAGTTGGATTTGTTCATATTTGCATGTGTGCAATCCTGATGATCGCGTGTGTATATCTGTACGTATATATCTTTACTCCTTCTTTGTATCTTCCCCTTCTGAGTAATGTTTTTTTTTTCAGAGCCAATGTTCGTCGGAGGTAAAATTTTATCCATATTCAACAATTTCTCAAAATTTATTTGAATTCCTAATTCCTCTGTAATTTCCTTGGCCAGGCCAAAGAACTTTTCTATACCACTCCCATCCATTTCTTCCCGCTTTGCATCTGTTAACTCCTGCAGCGGTCTGGGGGAAATCCTTATTCTTCTTTAAGAAGTATTGATCCAGTCTCTGCCGGAAATTCTTTTATTTCCCCACCGGATGTTTTACACTTCGGTTTTTAGCAAAGATTAATGCTGCTCTACGAACGTGATATACGGTGGAGCCAAAACCTCTTCTAGCCAAATCCTTTAACCTATCTCACGCGTTTCTTTTTTTCTTCTGCGTCACTAAAAGCTGCTCTGTGACTAGGTTTCTTGTTGGACTTTTCTCCAGTTATATCCCTTTGGAATTTCTATTGTAGGCGAGCCGATTTAAAGCGTTTCTGAAGGGTAAAAATTGGAATATTGAACAATCCTAACACAGTATGACTACCGATTTCCTCCCATGACGCTGTTAACAGCAGTATTCATTATATCTTACGTCCAAAGACTGCGTGTGTTCTACATTTTGTATATTCTGGCCACTTAAAATAGAATAAGAAAACTATCAATCACCAGCCACAGAGTTCGCAGACAGGTGATCGAAGCTTCCCCTCCTCACTGACCACAATATCCTCCTTTCAGTGAAGACAATTGCCACATTTCTTTCTAACTCAATAAAAGAACTCCAGTACTAAAGAAACTCAACAGAACACGCCGGCGATCCCTGATTCACAACTACTGGTCTACATTCAACGAAATAATAAAGATTGAAATATTAGTGCAGGCGATAGAACTTATTTGACAGTTTACCTAACTTACCCAGACGACGAATGGAAGCTGAAACCACAGTTCAAATATATAATTATTCTTAAAAGACCAACTTGATAATTTCAAGAAACAACCTACAATGCTTTCACACTACCGCTCTCTACACAATGAAGTCAACATATCTGACGAGTTGCGCAAACTGGCTGCGCAGTATAGACGTTAGTTATTATGACAGGAATGGCCCCTTGGGGAGAAAAAAAACTCCCACATCCCTTATATTTCATTGGTGCCCACCAAAATAAATTAATTACCCTGCAACTTAATAAACTTAGTAATGTGTTTGTGTATGTGATTCCCGGCACCAAGTCATGTCCACAATTGTTAAAATATAAACATTTTCACAAAACATGTGTATATATATATATATATACATAACTACATACATATATATATAGTTCCATACCAAATACTACATTCTTAGCTCTCATAGTTTTATTTCAGATGGCTGTTAAGCTGATCCAGGGGTCCGGGTTCGATTCCCGGCGTAACAGATTTTTTTCGGAGAAGTAGTGGGTCTGGAACGGGGGGCACTCAGCCTCGTGATGACAATCGAGGAGCTCTTTCAAGGAAATAGCGGCTCCGGTCTAGAAAACCGAGATTAACGGCCGTGGGGATTCGTTGTGCTGACCACGTGATACCCTCTAGCCGCAAAATTGGCATTAAACTTCGTCGACAAGAGGCGGTCGCTCGGTCGGCATAGTTCACTTGCGGATTAAAATCACGACGTTTTTTCTTTTTCGGCCGTTAAGCTGAAGTATACATAAATTTCTCACACTCGCCATGCTCTTTTAGCACAAGTCTGAAATAATACAATTTCCATATTTTAAAAGATATTCACATAAAATTAATTCTTTCAGTAAGAAACTAAGCTTCAAATGTCGCTGGTTCGTTATAAGTCCTGCCTTTACTACCGAGTATATTTCAATAGAACTGTTATTCTAGCAATGAGAATAAATTAAATGGTGTCCCTGCGCATAATTAAGCAAAATATTTTATATATCATAGTTTAATCATTCAACAATGGCTCTACAGCCCTCTGTTGGGCCCTGGCCTCTTCTTCAGTTCGGTAATCTTGTTTACACACACGATAAAACTCCTTGGACGGGGAATCAGCCAGTAGCAAGGCCGCTACCTACACACAGAAGAACACAATCACAGAATAAACTCACACACACACATCCATGCCTTGAGTGGGATTCGAACCCACGATCCCAGCGTTCGAGCGAATGAAGACAGTTCATGCCTTAAACCGTGCGGCCATAGTGATCGGAAAATATTCTTATAAACAGGTGGTTTTCAAATAAACAGGAATATTACGAAACAAATTAATTTATTTCATCTACAAACTTGTTCAGTGAATGCTGCGAGCGAGTTATTTGCAGTTTTCAGATGTACTTGAGAGGCACCAAATTCAATTCTCATTCATGAGATAGGATAAAGATTTTTGTGGGTTTCCCCATTCTTTCGAGAAAAAACATAAAAATCTACAAAACCTAAAATTAACGGCCGGGGGGATTCGTTGCGCTGATCAAGCGACACCCTCTATCCGCTAAAGTTGGCACTAAATTCGCCGACAAGCGACGGTCACTCGGTCGGTATAGTTCGCTTGAGGAATAAAGCCACGGTGTGTTTGTTTTTTTCCTCATTTCTTCAGCGCAAAACCTGGGATATTACTTCAATATAGGTAACCGCTGCTTTTATCCAAATTTTCTCTAACATACCACCACAGCCCCTTACCACTCAACGGTGCACAATTTTCGCAGTAAAAAAAATGCCATTAAATAAATCAATCCAGACTTCTTTAACTGTTCACTTGCATTTCAGTCTTTATTATTACATCCTCTATTTCGCGAGTGTGTATGTGTATATAGCATCAATGTCGACAGCGGTTACTAGTTATCTGTCTGCATGCCAAGTCTTGCAGGATATCCATGCGTCCAAATCCTCTGAAATATACAAATGAAGGTGACAGTGTTGAGACCTTGCAAACCTACACTGTAACTATTTCTCCATTAAATTCTCCGTCCTGTCCATTAAATAAACCACCCCGCGCCGCAAGCTTAATGACATATCGATCCTCGGTTCTGAGAGGTAAACTACATGTCCTTTCGAGTAGTTCATGATCTCCTGATATCCTGTCTCTTACTCAGCCTTAGAATCTTCTCCGAGACACAGCAGCTGGAAATTACATGACCGATATTACAGCACAGGTAAGGTAAAAAGGTAAAACTGTCCCTTTAACAGGCCGTGGAGGCTCATAGGGTTGTGAGACGTCGAGGTTCCCACATTTTCTAGACAATCGGCTCACAGATGGCGGTAAGGTGAGCCTTACGCGCCGGCCGCCGTTTCCCCCCCCCCCCAAGGAAAATACCTGGTACTCATTTTTGATAGAGGCTGAGTCGATCCCAGGGCCATAGTGAGGCTGGAAGGATTAAGTCAATTGAAAAACCCAATGACGTCATCAGGATTCGATCCCGTGACCTTCCGGCTTGTAGTATAGTGTCTCGCGTGCCCCCATTACAGTGCAGGACGCTTACATATTTCACATGTAAAATCCATTTTTGACTTCATAAAGTAGAGTAAAGAGGCCTGTCTTCTGGGATATAAAGCCATTCTTCGTTGAAAGTCACCCGACGTTTCGGAGTAGCATATAACCTCCATCTTCACGGTCAAATAAGCCAAGAAAGAAATGGGAGTGAAACAGGTAGTAAGCAGAGATCTGGGTACCACATGCAATGGACTACATAGAGTTATATGCCAGATGACATTAGTGTTCATAACCACGTCTGTGAGAACCTTAAATCCTACAAGCAGAGGAAATTTGCCAGAAAAATAATTTATTACTCTTTCATTGGAATATCCGGCATCCTACTTCATGCCAGACATATGTAGCACAACAGATTATGTCCGAAATTATGAATTAATTCGCCCCATTAATATTGTGTTCTCGTTCACTTAACCAATGGACAAACAGGAAGTTCTGGGAAGACTTCACCACGCTTGCTTTCGTTCAGATGCTTCAGCGTACAGTATAAACTGCCAAGTATCAAATAATTACACAATTTCGTGAGCAGATGTTCAGCTTGAGGATGGTTTCACTTTGTACCTAGTAGGTTGATTAGCAGTAGATCTGGACTTGTATTTCTGAGGGACCCAGTTCGTATCCAGACCGCTTACGTAGCGTCATGAGTGCTGTTCTTCTTTACCCTGATTTTCTCTTAGATAATGGCTGTGATGTTCACAGTACTTTAAGATACGGTAAAGTTGTCCCTGTGCTTAACTAATTAAGCACCACTCCATGAAGGCGTATGGGGGAGTGGATGTATAGATCCAAGTTTTCTTGATCTTGGCATTAGTTAGAGGTGAGTAGCCAGCTTCACGTCCCGGGTATCTTGCCCCGGGTGAAAGAGTCCCCGGTACCCATTGGATACGAGGTTGGGTGGGCCCCAGAGCCGGTCTGGACGACGTGGTGAAGATAAATTCTTGACCCTACCGGTACTTGAACTCCGAACCCTTGGCCGTCCAGCCCGTAGCCAGTCGCTATACCGACTGAGCTATCCCGGCTCTCGGTACTTTAAGACAGGTAACACTTATTTATTTACAGACACATAAATCACAAGAATAATGACATTCGGCTGGGTCGATCTGGCTCAGGATAGGGAGCAGTGGAGGCTATTGTGAACACGGTAATGAACCTTCGGGTGGGAAGTTCTTGAGCAGCGGCTCCTCGAGAAGGGCTCAGCTCCATGAGTGAGTGATGAGCTCTATATACTATGATTAAAGTGGCAGGATGGACAATAACATCTGTCCTTTCATTTCTGTCTCATCCTACTGCGCGGAAGACCGTTACCGCAAATCAGTCTCCTTCAACAGAGTCACGGCAGGATACGAGTAAGCATTACGTCGTTCTCAACCTTTGTCAGACCGCGGCCGGGCGGTTGAGAGACACTGGTCTAAAGGATGCAGGCTTGTCACTCTTAACCGTGGGTTCAGTGTCTGTCCTTTATTTACAAAATGGTATTATATAAACCCATGACGGGAAAGTCCTAACTATCTGTCCGCAGATTTCATCTCACAAACTACTTCACACATTCAGATTAAATTTGGTATCAGGGTTCTACAGATAAAGTTAGAGGTAGATTCTCACTGTGGTCAGTATTGGTTCTGCTTAAGACTTGTTTTATGCTAGTCTCAAGTCAGACATCACCCCTTTTCTCAAACACAGTTCACAGTAGAAAGAGTTTGTGCGTGACATGCAATAAAGACCTTAGTAACGCAAGTAATATGAAGCTCTGTATATATATATATATATCATCATCATCAGTAATCTGTCAAGACGACAGGTCCACAGTCTCTTCCAAAACAATTCCTCCACTTAATGCGATCTAGAGCTTTCTCCTTCAAATGACAGTATCCTCTTCTGTCCCCAAGGTCATCCAGCATCTTCTTACGTCTTTTTCCTCGTCTTCTTGTCACTTCTATCCGCCCCTCTATCTTTCCTTCGATAACTTCTTTTAGAAGGCAGTTTCTGCGTAAAACATGACCAATCCAATTAGCCTTCCGTTTTCTTATTTCGTGTAGGATATTCCTCTGCTCACTGACTCTAATTAACATTTCTTCATTTCTCACATAATCGGCCCAATATATATATATTGAAATAGAAGCGAAAATAATTCCTGTTACTTTGAACTGTATATGTAGCATGTGAATTCTTTTATAACGATAGACTTATATGTAACCAAACTTGGCGATTCACAGGAACTGAGAGGCAACCATCTTATGGATTTTATCACCGCCTTCTGGACCCGTGTTTACATCCACTCCGACACCGTGAACGAAGAATATTTTGGCGAGAGATTTGAACCGTGAGACTGAATACGTTGATGGATTAGAAGCTCGGCGCTTATCTCAAAGGAGATATTTATCTGATCTTGGTGGAGCGATCAAGAAACTTTCTTTTTCTTGACCTCACTAAACCCACATTGAAGCGAAACTTTGCCTCTAGACTGTCGACAAACAGTCGCGCTCTTGGTTACGTTACTCACAAATCCAAGATGGCTTACAAGTTCTCGAAAACATGTTATAAGGCGGGGAAAAAAAGACGAAGAAAACTTTGTCGACAATGCCCCTTGTCAAAGAGCGCGACTTCGATTCTGTAGACAATTTCGCTGCGTGGAATGAGATTACAAGGGTAGCGGAATGAATGTATAGGAACCATTAAATTAAATATTCCTTTTAAATCAGAGAAAGATAACATTTTGGAATTAATGTCCAGTACACAAATAGCCAACAGAAATTCAAAATAGTGCCCGTTAACAAACAACTGGTAAACTAATTCAGAATTATTTTTTGTTAAACAGCAAACTAGCTTTTAAACTCAACTTCTGTCAAAAAGCAACTAACAGAAAATATTCTATGTTAAGCAGTCAACTAACGCAATCTAAAAACATTATCACTTAAATAAACAAATAACGAACAAACTAAAAATTCGGTCCGTTAAACAGACAGCAGATGAATTAAAATACCATTTAAGAAACTATCAGACGAATTAAAAATTATGTACGTTAATAAGGACCTATCATGTCCAGAGTCTACTACATTCCTGGGAACTTTTTATTGATTGTATCAGCTGACAGTGTTGTTATTGGCTGTATAATATAAGTTTCAGTTAGCGTGTTCATTTCATGATGAAGAGGATGTGGAAGTCTTGTGTCAGTTGTCTGTCAGAAACAAAGTAATTTATCTGTTAATTCCTTAAGAAACATTAGAAAATCCTTGTTGCTGTTCACCGCGAAGATTTCGTATCTCCAGTACTGAAGTCCACAACCGGACACGATCATTAACTTGTTCTATTCATCAGCCACCTGATCTACTTAAGACCCCTCATACTAGGATTATTATATCTCTTTCTTGGTCTTTCAAATGGCTGATTTCCGAAAGGTCTCAGGAACTTCGATGTACATCGTTCATGAGCATTACTGACAAGTACGGGACGAAGGAATTACTGCTCTCATACTACTGCGAAATGCCACAGATCGCGAGGGCAAGATTCGTCTGTAGCATCGAACTGAACTTACAACTGCGGAGAAGGGAGGGACAGTTCAGTTCTTGTTATGATTTTTGTGGCAGCCTACACTAAAATGTCATTTAAATCAAGCGAGTAATGCATGGGAAGGCAAGGCAGGAGAGAGATGTTTGGCGCCGCCCGGACCAAGTAACTTAGGTCTCAAGGGACAGTGTCTAATGGAAGCTACTTTCCACATCCACAGCACAGAGACATTATCTGAATCTAGAGACGTACCCAGCTGCTCAAGAAACTGCATGATTTGCAGAACCGTAATGTTCATTATCGTGTTTACGGCACTAGTAACTGGACTATACTAACTAAAGTGGGTTGAGTTCCAATGGTTCAAAGTTCCGCGAAAAATAATTCATTAGTTCTACTTCCATTTTTTTTCTCCCCACTTGCTCCCACTTTGGAGCACAGGGCTGATTTATGAGTTTCATGATCATTTTTCACATACGGTAGGACTCCTTGGACGGGGGATTACCTCGTCGCAAGGCCTCTACCTAAACACAGGAAAACACAAAACACAGAATAAACGCATATACAAAGCAAATATCCATTCCTTGTGTTGGATTCGAACCCACGATCTCGGCTTCCGAGAGACTGAAGACAGTACATATCTTACACCGCTCGGCTACCGTTACCGGCTTAATTCTATTAGGGATATACAAAAGCACGAATGACGGATATAACAGACTTGGCGATAACATAAATATTACTACTTACGAAATAAGATAAATAAATTATATATCTATCAAAGATATAAATCGAAGTTTATTACAGATTTAGGGACTAATTCCAGCTTTTTAATTATTGCATAATTTATATTAAGATTAAATTATCTTAAATAGGGCGTGTATAAGAAATATTGGTTAGGCTTCATTGAGACGTGGACGCACTGTGACAGAGATAAAATGGTTCAAGCAGTAGAAATGAGAAACCTAAAGCCTACAGCAGGATATACACGTTGGAGAAAGACTTAAGCAAATAGTAATGTTGAAAATATTACTGCAAACAGGAAAATGGGGAAGCACAATGAAGACGCACTGGGTAAAGACAGGTAGACTGAAATAGACTGGAATTATAAAACTAAAGAACGAAGAGTAAGGAGGAGGCGTGGCTGGGATTTTGTGGACGGCTCCAACATTAAAACGCCAAATCTGAAAAAAGTAAAAAATATTTTCACGTAATTCGTTTTTCAGACTGTTACGTATAAAACATAAAAGTAAAGTTTTCCTTGCCTCTAAGAATCATACCATTCAGGCATACAAGTAATGGAGTAAGGGGAGTGGAGAAAACTCCACGCATTCTTAAAGAAAGTAGACCCTACTTTATGAAGATCAGCGGTCACCTTCAATTCGACAGGAGGTTGGATGGACCACAATGGTGGTCTGGACGTATCCGTGACAATAATGATTCCTGTCCCTGAGAGGGCTCGACCCGTAGCCACTGACGTTTCATTTGCTGTGATATCTTTGCTCCCCGCTGAAACCAGAGCATTACGCTAAACGATTCAGCACAATCGTCATCATCCCTGATAAATACCATTTACTGGATTTCCTACAACAGGGTTCCACACACCCCTCGCGTTTTAGGAGTATTAAATTTCCTGAGGTCGTGAAAACCATTTAATCAAACGAAGTTTTGTATGCTTATATATGCAACATTTTCCTAGCAACATTCAAGATCAAAGGCACACCTGTTTGATCACTGATGTTTCATTTAATTCCTTCTCTTACAAATAGAGTTACAATCAGTTGCCTTACTTTATAGCAGAATAGTAATGTATTATGATACATTTAATACTTCCAGGTTGGTTCTCTTTTGAAAGATGCTGTCTTACATTGTATTGCATACGCACTGTAACTTAGACGTGACTTTCAGTGGAGGAATGATTCAAATATACTGTTTCTATTTTCGAATATTCTGCTATGTAATAAATATTTTCACATACCTGATTAAACACCAAAATTATTCTGAGCATGTAACAATTTATGTGAGATTGCTCCTTCATAGCATGAAGAGGGTTCAAAACAACTGAAGTAAACATTTTGAGGTTAAAGAAGAAATAAGAAAAAATGTTTCGTGATCTAGCTTGTTCATGGGAGAGAAAGGGTTAAGAGAATAGTAATATTTCATGTATGAACCCATATAAAATCAGTAGCAGTAGTTAGGACTTTACACAATATTCCAATTTATATTGATTCTAGAGAAATATTTGAAATATAGTAGTTTAATTGGTCATTTATAAGGAAAATTATGCGTCTATGTCAGGAACAGAATTAACACTGAGAATATATTTCAAAACCGAAAGAAGAACGGAAATTTTCTGAGGCTACGCAGAATTTTATAGAGAGAGAATTTGTGTTTTGGAAGTGAAATATGGTTTATGAGAAAGAATCACAAAGTAAGATCAAAAACGTACGTGATTTTGATACTGGAACTAATCGTAAGAGACATGTTAGGAGAAGAAACAACAAGAAATGAACTGCTGACTACAGATATATATATATACAGTTGACAAAAAAACAAGCCCTACTACAAAGATAAAAAGGAATGTAAATTATTTGAAAGCAATATCTAGGTTAAATAAATTAAACTAACTTCATGGAGCTGAGCCCTTCTTGAGAAGCCGCCAGTTGTGCAGCTATTCAAGAACTTCCCAACATTTAATGGTACCGGAAGGTTCATTACCATGTTCACAAGAGATCTCCACTCATCCCTGTCCTTAGACAAATCAATCCTGTCCACATTACTCCAGCCTATTCTCCAAGAACAATTTCAATATTATCCACCCACCTATGTTATTTTCTTCCTAGTGATCTCTTTCCTTCTGGATTTCCCTTCAATATCCTACATGCATTCCTCTTCTCCCCATTAGTGCTACATGTCCTGCCCATCTCATCCTCCTTGACTTGATCATTATAATTATACTTTGAGAAGAGTACAAGTTGTGGAGCTCCTCACTATGCAGTTTTCTCCAACCTCTTGTCACTTCATCTCTCTTCTGTCCAAATATTCTTGTCAGAGCCCTGTTCTTAAGCACCCTCAGTCTATGTTCCTCTCTTAATATCAAAGACCAAGTTTCACGCTCATATAGAAGCAAAAGCAAAAATAAAATTCTGTATATTCGAATGTTTACATTTTTAGACAGCAGGCGAGAAGACAAAAGGTTCTGGACTGAATGGTAGCAAGCATTACCCGAATTCAGTCTCCTCTTAATTTCCCCCTGAATCGAATTTAAATTTGTTACTGTCGTTCCCAAATATTTTAACTGTGCCACATTTTCAAGGGATCTGTTAACTATCATTATGTCATGACTTTGCACTGCAATCTGTTGAAAAGACAGCAACGTGTACTTAGTTTTCTCAGTGTTTACTTCTAGACAAACCTCCTTAATAGTGTCAATTAAAGTTGTGTGTCTTTCTTAAGACCATTTTGGAGAGGAAACTTATGAGACAAATATTTACCTCTCATACACATTTCTCTTAAACACATTTTAATCAGCCTAAATAGTTTCGTGGGTACTCCACACTCTATGAGAATAAGGTACAATACTTCCTTACTAACTAAATCATAGGCTTTCTTGAAGTATATGAATAGCTGATGTATGTCTCATTGTATTCCCATTTTTTTCTCCATCTGACAAATGCAAGAATTGTATTCAGTAGTTGATCTGTTACTTCGAACCCCAAGCAGATGATCCACATTAATTTCATTTATACGTACAATATATGGATTTAACTTTAAGAGTAGAATATTTGTTTTTATTTACATAATATTAGCAATCAGAGTTACAGAGAGTAGAATATTGGATAAAATTTTGTGTGAAGTTATTAGCAGGGATATTAGACGATAATTACTATAGTCAGTTTCAATCAATTCGTCACTTAATCGCCATTTATCAGCGACTTTTCTTTTCGTTCAACATTATTCAGCCTCTGTAATTGTAATGGCTCCCTAGCTCCCTAATCAAGTCTCAGTTAGATCCTTACTCGGAAATTGTTCGCAACTACCTTCCCATCTCCTTCAAGAACCACGAATCAAATTCAGTTGCGGTGAAAACAAGTCGACTTCTTCCATTAGGTTCGACAGCCTAGATTTTTAATTTATTGTGATTTCGAAAGCACTAAACAAAAATTCGAATTATAAGGAAAATAATCATATGTGACTTTGTAAATTTCTTTTCATTATTATGAGCAGGGCCCACATTTTGATGACCTGAAAATATTTTAAAAATGACCTATAAAATGACCGATAAAATCCAGAAAAATGACCTAAAATATCACCCAAAAAATGTAATATGCAGGGCCCGGATTTTGATGACCTGAAAATATTCAAAAAATTACCTACAAAATGACCGAAAAAAATCCAGAAAAATGACTTAAAGGAGAAAAGAAAGAACACTTCGCTTCCATGTTATTCACATTTCAGAAAACATATGAAGAAAAATTCCCTAAAATGGCCAAAAATGACAAGAAATACCCTTAAAAGTCCAAAAAATTACCCCCAAAATGAAAAAAATGACCTTAAACCTAAAAATGTCAAAAAATGACAAAAAATTACCTATGAAATTTACATTTCTGTAACCAGCAGCTCATATCCGTGATTTATATATTTAAGAGCATCGCATAGGATACAAGGAAAAAAAGATAACATGTCATCAAAATCCGGGCCCTGATTATGAGGAATTTCGATGAGTCTCTTTCAGAAGTCCAAACACATATGTATGATAGCTTTGAAACTGGTGCCGTCTCTGTCTTCAGGTGAAGGCAAATAACTCCACCGCTGTGGAGAATCTGAAATCCGAAACTGCTCTTCCTTCTCTCCCTTCCGTGTCTAAACAAGGATACTTTCTTACGCTTACTACTTCTTGTCCTGGAAGAGTTGCCTTGTTAGGACTTATCATTCTTATTGACCCGCCTGAGATGCGCCCTCCATTTTCCCATCCCTGGGTCCGATTTACCACTCCTAAACTCAGTAGCCACTTTCTACCACCGAAATTTCTATAACCAACTGTTTATACAAATTTCCTCAATGCTACACTCAAATAGAGGCAGTATAAGAACTCCGTGGCCTGTAGTTCGCAAGCTAACTATACCGACCGAGCGAAAGCTGCTCGTCGGCGAAGTTAGTGCCAACTTTTGCAGTTAGAGGGTGTCACGTGGCCAGAGCAACGAATCCCCACGGCCGTTAATCTCGGTTTTCTAGACTGGAGCCGCTATTTCCTTCAAATAACTCCTCAGTTATCCTCACGAGGCTGAGACGAGCCCGTTATGGACCCACTACTTCTCAGAAAATCTGGTAGCGCCGGGAATGGAACTCAGGACCTCTAGACTTGTAGCCAGAAACTCTGACCACTTCACCACAGATAAAGGCAGTATATTCTTCCGCAAACCTTGGTATCACCTATCAGACTACCAGCAATCATAACTCAGAAGACTACAATATGAATATCATTGAAATGTACGTTGCAATAGTAGGGTATTTGTGATTTATAACCTGGAGATCCCGGTTTAGTTTGTCGGAACGAAGACTGTTTATGTCTACTGAAGTCTCAACAGGAAAGTTCTCACATATTTTCTTTCAACAGGATATGGCCTCCTCTTTCGAAGTCGTTCCCGTCTAGTGAATCATAATCAGTCAATTTCTCGAGGATCCTTGTCTAATTTAGTCGAAAGTTGTCATATCAACCATGGCTTACATACTAAAATGGAATGTGATGGGCAGTAGGTTATTTAACTACGATATATCAATTCTACTGGTTATTTGTAATCGACTAAAAAGAGTGTACGATCGTACTCCGAGGTATCAACAAATTTGGGAGGGAGCCGGCATTCCATATTTAAAGATATTATCCCGGTATTTGCCTCAAATGCCACAGGAACACCACGAAAATCAGTAATCAGTATGAATTGTTTCCTGCAAAGAAATTCAAAAGCTCTACCCAAAGAGCTAACGTAGTCGCTAATGAAACCAAATTATTTATTCTTAACGAATACTAATAATTACATCTCAACTTCCACTGGGGTAAAGCATTTTGTGGTGCGACTAGCTTTCTACATTCTGTAACTCTCTCAGATAGCGCAAACACGTTTTATAGAAATGATTGCTTCTACGTATGCTGCTGTGCTGTCTTCAAGTGCTCAACACATTTTCCCAATTCGAAACAGTGATGTGAACATCACGTCGGAAGCAGCCCTCGGAACTATACAACCAAGAAATAATTCACACGCCATTAAATCGCTGAAGCTAATTTTGGAACACACCCACAGACCAGATATCCATTGCTGTCGGAAATATTGTTTCTCAGACCTTCATAAAAAGTTATATCAACAGTATAAATATCTAGTGGAGTGGAAAACCAAACGTCACTGTCACCAATCGCAGCAACGCAAAGATCGCATGTGTAAGTAGGAAAGGAGACTATCAGTTCCATAGGCCAGCCTATAATGTGACCCTACTTCATACAATAGAAACCATAATGCTTAAAACGTTAAATGAGTTTTCTTCAAGCGTCAGAGAATATAAAATTAGGTAAAAAAAAGGTAAAGCTATCCCTGTAACAGGCCGTGTGGGCCCATAGGGTTGTGAAACATCGAGGCTCCCACAGTTTCTAGACAATTCGCTCACAGATGGAGGCGAGGTTATCATCCTTACGCTCCGGCCGACCTTTACTCCGAGGAAGATTCCCGGTCCTCATTTCTGTTAGAGGCTGAGTCGACCACAGGGCCATAGTGCGGCTGGTAGGATTAGGTAAACTGAAAAAATTCAATGACCTCATCGGGAATCCCACCTGCGAACTTCCGCCTTGTAGCTTAGTGCCTCAACCAACTACGCTACAGCAAAATTATATAGAGTACTTCGGAATAAGTTCACCAAGATTTCGGAGGAACGTCCTGCCTCCATCTTCAGTGTTGAAGAGTTCAAAGCAAGAAACCGACAAAATGCAGTCAACAAGCAGAGCTCTCGGACCCAGACGATGGAAGCATACGTTTCTTCGAAATGTCTGTAGACTTCTCTTGGACTACACGGCGTTACATTTCAGAAGACAGTGCTCATTAGGTACCCCTGCTGCAAGAACCTCAGATCCAAGAATTATCGTTTACTTTAAAAATGATGCTTGCAAAACTAAAGCGGTGCTGAATATAAATAATTTGAAAACACCCTCGTTTGCTCGTACGGTTTACATTCTTCTGTAGTCATAATGCAACAGTATCCGTTTAAGAGACTGTTGCATTGATAGATATGCACCAAAGAAAGTGGTCAACATGCAATCGTACTTCATTAAACTGGGGAATTTAAAACATTCAACATTTACGTAAAAACTGTAATTCATATGGTGGTAATTATCAAGACTATGGCCTACAGAACAGATGATAACATGCCTAATAAATGTGGAGCAGCTGGTGGAACGAGAATTGGAGAAGGAAACCGAAGTATTCGGGGAAACCCCTGCCCCACTGTTACACTGCGAGCGACGAATCCAATATGACCTGACTTGGGATCGAAACTGGCCACGACCGTGGTGGCCAGGGCATGGTCCATTATTCTCTCTTGAAATTTTGTTACTCATTTATTTTGGTCGGTTTGCACTCCATTGTGCTGTATGAGAACTACTCGTATTAAACACACCAAAATGTCTCTTCCGAATTATAATATACCAACCTATCTACATCTTCCAGCCTCATTTGGTATTATTTAACTCGGGTAGATGAAACAGCTTTGTGAAGTAGAACCCTAGAACTATGGACTGTCAATAAATTACTTGACTAGGGATAATGGAAAACAAGAACATCAAAGTATAATATCCGTAAACCATAAATCAATATAAGCAGGAATGTGACTCTGGGAGAGACAGCTGGCTCGGACTAGTCGACTGGTGAGCGAGGAATTGGAACGATTGATCGACATGCAGAAGGAAGAAGCTGTGCGGAAACAAGTAGGCCTATAGCTGAATAAAAAAAAAAAGAATCTTTTTATTTTGCATTGATTGGCAGGCGAACCTGGCAGGGTTCTGACCCCATAATCAAAGAACTTTGAAAGAAATACATGGTGATTCTAAATTATTTTCGGGATTTCCGTGGCCTATAATTTTCAAACCCGAAAAAAAAAATCTTTAAGAAATATGAAAGTGTAACTCAAAAAGTTGTATTACTTATAGAATCAATATTGCAGACTATTAAACAACTTCAATATGCTCGTCTTTCTTGGTAAGTAAAATATCCAAGCGGTATTCAATTTCCCGCCAAGTGTTCTCCAGCATTTGTAGTGTAACACTCTCAATCGCAGCAACAATACCATTCTCTTGAAATTACTGTAACCAACGTCGAATAGGATTATTTGAAGGTAGATTTTTCCATGCTGAGTTCTGTAACTACGTTCCCTTTTGATAACGGACTTTGTTTCGAAAAACCGAAGTATGCATGCTGCTCTTAAACAGTCGCCATTTGAGGTATGACATCATATTTTCTCCCACGCATTAGTGCGGCAAGTACAGCGATGCCAACTAAAACTTACTGAGTTAAGTTTTCATATACTGTAAGCAGTTTTATTTTATTTCCTGTTTGATAATTATAGGTTACGGAAACCTTAATAATAATTTAGAATCACTCTGCATTAGTAATTTCAAGGATTCATTACAAGAAAAGCAAAATGTCGTAATTATCTTGGGAAATTGGGGGAAACATGGAAGTAGAATTCTCTTAGTTTCAGTAAGTAGGTAAGAAAAATGGAAATGAATTCATAAGGGGCATCTAGAATAAACTATTTCACTATAATTCCTTAAAAACATGAACCATTAAAATTATTTATATATATTCTGTTCCTAATTCAACAGAAATAATGTTATTATTGTTGTTTAATTTTTGTTGAAGAAGTTACGAAATTCTAATTAAGTACATATTCTGACTATATTAAGTTTGTTGGATATAACTTCAAAGTTTCGCATTGTCGTCACATTTTTAAGGTATGCTTATTATCTATCTTCGTACCAAGTGTCACATTATTTGTCGGTGTGAAACTTTAAGCAAAAGAAAATTTTTGCATGGTCTCAGCATTGTTACTTTATATTCTAAAAAATATATTAACTTAAGTTTCATATTTTTCAAAGATTTATTACCATGTACCATTTCAGGGTTCTGCATGAAGTGTATCTGGTGCCTCTGTCACCTTGTAATTTCGAACGCCACCATGTTGTTATTGCACATTTTTGTAAATGAAAAATTATGACGTTGGAGTAGTCTCCAGTGATATAATATTTTCACGTGTCCGGGGCTCCGTGACAAATAATTAATGGGTTGCGGCTTTAGACGACGCTGTTTATTGGAGAATTACTCGTTTACGCTCACAATTACAATCACTCTCAAATAACGCCCTTTCAGACGAAGCGACCTTATTATTCCGTGGTCTCTCTGTGTTTCTTCTTCTTCAGCGGTTATCCTCTTGCACCGCTATTCTCTGTGGAGTGTCTTTGCTCTTGGTTGTCTTACCTCTCTTGGAATCTGAGCTGCTCTGTCGCTCTCTACCCTCTTAAGTAACTCTTCGCGTACCGCTGAGAGAACAACTTGTCGAAGGGTTCTGTTTCCCGTGTTAGCTAGAATATTCGTTAGTGGGTCTGTTCTTTGCCTAGGAATTTCTAGCTGTTGACTAGCAATAGACACTGGTTATCAGCGCAATGTCTTGACAGTGCCTTACTTAGGAAGTGACACTTCTCTATGCAGTGGGTTCACCTGTCACACTATTCATATCAAGTATCCCTGAAGTCCAACAACCGGTACAAATTTTGAAATATGAACCACAGAGGCAGACTGGCACACATGCAGCATGGTACCGCACAGGTGACTCACCTCCTTAAGAATGGAAAACAAGCTAAAGACTTGTGTACAAAGAGAGTGTTGTTCTGGAAACAAATTTCAGCAACCTTGTCGATACAGTATAATTATAAGTTGTAAAAAAGTTAATAGACAAGGAACATGATTCTGTACTTGTCATGAAATAAACCTATATGTTCCTTCTAAATGAAGATCAGTAATACATTTCTCTTCTGAAACTGACGTCAGATACAGACGAATTGAATTATCGACCATCGATACGTCGGTAGAAATGCTGTTACCAACTAAGCCGCCTACATTCTGAGAGATTATACGTGCCTTATGTAGCATGTAGTAGCTACAAGTAGGAACCTGCCGATAAAGCATCTCTCCTGAATGCTAAGAAAATGCAGTCATGTATAATACCCATGTTTTTTTTAGCAATGCAGAAATGAACGGTTAATCTATTCGCACACTACATCTGCCAAAGGCAAATTATTTTGACTGAACTTAATTTTATGCATAAACTTAAAATATAACAGGTTGAAGATTAATTTAGGCGCCAATATTGATGTAATATTCCGGTATTTAGACTGAGGAAAGCCAATAAGAATCTCAGTCGAAATGGCTAGCTTCCTAGCCAAGATTTGAACCTGTAGTCTGCGGAAAAAGAAGCAGGATCACTTACTGACCTCGACGTTCGGCTTCGTCAGCTGAGAATAGGCCCAGTGAAGACTGTTTCTGAGATTCCACTCCAATCTCTTTATATAAAAGGAGATTCTTAGGGAATTAGCATACTCAGTTACTTCTCTCTTAAAATCCTAGAACTAACAGACCGATCTCCATTAAACGTGCTGCGAACAACATTGCATTACAAACCGCCCCAACTATCATGTTTTATGGTCGTGACTAATAATAATGTCGTTTGGATAGGTTTTTATATCTTCTTTATTTCCTTTAGATTGGCTTCCACCTTGGCTTGGTTGGCGTCCATTTTTTGCTGTATAGCTTTCAATTCGGCTTCGGTGGCCCCCATTTTGAACAGCAGGAGTTCCATCTTCTGTTGCACTTCCATAGCGTGGCGATTTAACTATCAATATCTCACACAATGTCCAATCCAATCCCACTTCTGACACCAGCTGTCACGCGTTTATGGTCGTGACTAATAAGATGAGGGTTTGGATTTATTAACACCTTGTAAAATCACTCGTAATTGCAACAAATTACAACAATTCACAATAAATGACTACCTAGGATTCGTTCTATTCTGGCTCCTCTCTGATCTCTCTCTATTCTGATCTGAACTACGACTGACTTCATTCTGATCTGTTTTCTCTCTATCTTTTTCTTTCTTATCGTCAGAGTCAGAGTTACATTGCGACTGACGGTCAGTCAGTCAGTAAGTCTTGGTATCGAACCCCATCTGGGGCTCATGACCACATATTAATTATTATCGTTTGACAGTTTCAGTCTTGTTTCTGTGGGGCGCCCTCTCTGACGAGAGGACGGGTCTGTCTTTTGTATATGCTGCTGGCTCTTGCCAGCGCAGTCTTTCTTGGGTCCGAGTCCTTTGGGACTCGTGACCATATTTTACTGTCTCAGAATTGAGACGAGAGAGAGAGAGAGAGAAAGAGAGAGAGACACAAACTTACGGATCATCTTCAGACGTAACATCAGTACTTATTCGGAAACCAAGATCACAACAGGTGTTCTGATTGCTAAATTACATTCACACATATTGCCTGGAATACACAATGTACAAAATATTCAATTTTTCACAATCACAGCAGCCTTCCTGATATTAAAACTTTTAAAGTGTTTAAAAAATTTAGCTTACCTGGACTTCAATATGTTTAATAGACACGGACAAATAAAAATGGAAATATACAGAAAGCCCACAACGACAGACATAACAATAAATAATAAATCATACCACCCTAAAGAACAAAAATTTCCAGCATATAAAAATTGGATACACAGACTTCTTACATTACCCCTCGAGGAAAATGCTAAAAAAACAAAGAATTAAATACTATTATTAATATAACACTAAATAATAAGGAAGACATCACACATCTATATAACAAACTTAAGCGAAAGATGGCTAACGCGGATAATAAAGACGAAAAAGAACAAAATGTGTCACTTCAACTTATACAGCAAATTACATCCAAGAAATCACAAAACTATTCAAAAACACTAACATAAAGACAGCCTTCAAAACAGCCAACACAATAGGTAAACTAATAAATGAAAAACGAGAACGAGAAAAACGAGAAATAAACCCCTACGAACAAAGTGGGATATAGGAAATAACATGCCAAAGTTGCCAAAAAGTATACTTCGACTTGGGTCTGGTTATATAGCGTGGGGTCGGACCGATAGAAAACACCTTTCATTTTGGTATCCAAGGAAACGTCTGTTTATCCAACAGCGACGGGCTGGTCTCCAAGAATCTATCTTCATGGAAACGTCTCTTTATCACTCAGCGACGTGTTGGTTTCCATGACTCTATCTCCATGGAAACTTGTTTTGCCTGCTCGTTCCCTAACAATGGGTCTGCATGTCACAGTATTTTAACATCAACAATATAAACACTATTGCCGTCAAAACATCTGAAGTGAGAGTGATGTTAGAAGGAGTGAATGAAGTAATGAAATTTTGTGTGGAAATTGTAGAAAATATTCAGCTTTTGTCTAGGCAATGTTTAGATTGTGAAAAATGTAATGTCCGCGCTTAGCTAATACCATATTTATCGAAATCCTCTCACTAGTTCATATTTTTATAAGAAAAGCGTAGATAGGCAGAAGGACAGGCACGTTCTCCTGACCGCTCGTTTATTCTATGTATTTTGTGCAAATGTATTGAATAACAACACATAGTTAAGCTTCAGAACAAAGTATAATTTGAAGTAAAGTGAAGAAAAACTTTCCCAACTTGAGATGAAGCCTGAGGGAGGCGGATACAGACGAGTTCTACGTAACAGAAGAGCAAAATGAACATTGTTTCATAAGTCACGTGCCCTTGGGGGCGGGGCTATTAAATATAAACTTCAGCCTCCAATGTGGACAATTACGAACTCATGGAAGACTTCTGACGACAAGGGAACACAAATTGCTCTCAAAGTACACGAGTGGATGTTTTAGTAATAGGTTATTCAGCGTTTCTCAACCTTTCTACAGTTTAGCATCTCATGTCATACAAAGTATTCTACTGTTACTGTAATATAAAGTTGAGGTTAATGTGCGTATGGATACATGCAGCGCAACATAACATTCTCTGTGTTACAGACTTTACCCTTTCCTTCCTGCACTCTGTAGAATGAGGAGGGAGAGACTGTGACAGTATATATGTTGCGATATTTATATTTTACAATCAGTAACAAACATGAAGCAGTTGACTACGATTCTTCGTTCGTTGTTTCAGTCTGAAAGAAACTCAGTGATAATTTTGTGCCAGATTTAGAATGTATCCTGGTTGTGATGGATATGCCTGTTTATCATGTCGCCAATAAAACTGTCCCGACAAGATTCAGAACTGTCAAAGCGCTGTAGCAGGCACTGATACGAGTACGCGAGATTACACTGTTAGCTCAATTCATGCCAATGGCCAATGATCGTAACTATAAAACGAAACGACCATACAGCTATTATGAGGGTAAAACGTAAAAACACGAGGTGGAAGTTACTAAGCGATGATTTTTTTGTGTTTGACTCACATAATCTGCACCAGTACAAATATAGGGTTACTATAAAACAAGTAGACACTTTCAACGTTTTACAGAAACCAAATTATTAAAGCTATAGACAGAATAATTATATATTTTTTTTAGTATATGTCTTTACGTTTGTATGACTAGGTTCAAATGTTCTATGTGTGAGCCTTTTGTCACGTGACAGATATCAATACGATAATCCACTTCGTTCCAAACTCACCGGAACATGCCCTTGCGATGCACGCGCAACAGCTTTTGTGATGCGTTGCTTTAGATCGTTTACACTTACAGGAAGTGGAGGAATAAATCTCTGTCTTTGATACATCCCCACAAGAAAAATTCGCAAGACGTTAGATCCGGACCTGTTGGTGGCCAACGTGTCAGTTCCATGTTCTGGTCTGTTGAGCGGTTTTGAATGAAGTGGTTTATCGTACTGATATCTGTCGTGTAACAAAAGGCTCACACATAGAACAACTGAATTTAGTTATACAAACTTAAAGACATATACTGAAGACCCACGTAAGTATTTTGGCTATATCAATAATATTTTGCTTTCTATAAGATGATGAAAGTGTCTATTTCTTTTATACTAACCCTGTGTTTATCGTGACAAGGGCCATTAAATGTATTATTACCTGCCTCTTTTGTCCTACCTTGAATTCTGATATTCTGATTTTGTGTTCCAGATCATTTGTTTCGCATCGCTCGGAACTACTTTATGTGCTAAACCTGCATTACATTTCGAAGGAAACGTCAAACTATAACAGCCAGTACCCTGATTTGCGGGAGCCTTGGTATAACGACTAGTTATGAGCTGGAAGGCCGAGAGGTCGAAGTTCCAGTTCCGGAAGGGTCCACAATTTTCTTTTCTGCACGTAGTTCAGACCGGCTCTAGGGTCCACTCAACCTCCTATACAGTGGGTACCGGGGGCCCTTTTCCCAAGGGTAAAGCGGCCGGGTAGTCAAGCTGACCACTCGCCTCCAGCTAGTGCCGAGGTCAAGAAAATATGGATCTGTACAACTACTCTCCCATATGCCTTCATGGAGTAGTGCTTAATTAGTTGAGCACAGGGACTTTACCTTTATCATGCCCCTGATTTACATTCCAAAGGTCATGGATTCGAATTTTGGCCCACATTGAAGCATTTTTTTTCAGTTCGACAACTCATATAAAATAGTGGGAGAGTAACATAAAACAGACTACGGTCACTTCGTAAAATTTGTATAGATACATTATACTATGTTAATAATCTCCTATGTGTTTCGGCCTTTCGGCTACCAACTATTATGCACATTCACCATTGGCTGCACTGCTCACCCAGTCATTACAGTGGGTATATTTGGTTTTGTCGGTTTTGATTATTGGGGTGGAATATAATCTTCAAATACGCCGCAGATAAAATGATTTAACAGATTTTTAACCTGTATAATTCGTGTTGGAAAATAAGTATGGCCCCAAACGACTGAATGGAAGCGATAATAAAATGTATATTTAAGAAATGTGATCGGCATAAACGAGTAAATTAGAGAGGCATAAATTTTGTTAAGCAGCACATGAAACATATTAAGCATAAACAATTGCACAGAACTTAATAAATAACTGTAATGATCCTTACGGAAGGGCAATCAGTATTTCAGAAGGGGAAATTTTATATACCGTAACAATTTTGTATAATGATTTAGAAAACAAGTGAAAGTAATTATAATATAAAAATTCATTTATTATTTTTAGATCCTGTAAAATCGTCTGACATAGTCAGAAGGAAACCATTAAGAAATAATTTTAAACGAAATAATATATTGTGACGTGCTGCCTGAAAAACGGACTATAGAATATTCATCCCTACGCAACGGACAATGAGAACACATGCTGCCTAGGAGAATGCCCACCCAACAGAGGCAGAATTGTTGAACTCCCGTAGCAACAAAGTCAAAGCCATGTTGCGACTGACGGTAAGTCAGTCTGTTTGCCTTGATGTCGAGCCCCGGCTGGGCTCATAACCAGATGTGAAACGGATATTCCAGCTAACAGCGAAACTGAACCTTTCGACAGATGATCTCTATCCCGTTCGAGCGCAAGATATAAGCGAAGAATAGTTCAGAGGACCAAGTCAGTTTAGATTCGACGAGAGCTAAGAAGGAGTTCTGATGCAACGAGCTAAAAAGTGAGTTATGATGCAACGAGAGCTAAGAAGAGAGTTCTGATGCAACGAGAGATAGGAAGAGAGTTCTGATGCAACGGGAGCTAAGAAGAGAATTCTGATGCAACGAGAGCTAAGAAGAGAGTTCTGATGCAACGAGAGCTTAGAAGAGAGTTCTGATGCAACGAGAGCTAAAAAGTGAGTTCTGATGCAACGAGAGCTAAGAAGAGAGTTCTGATGCAACGAGAGCTAAGAAGAGAGTTCTGATGCAACGAGAGCTAAGAAGAAAGTTTTGATGCAACTGGAGCTAAGAAGAGAGTTCTGATGCAACGAGAGCTAAGGAGAGAGTTCTGATGCAACGAAAGCTAAGAAGAGAGTTCTGATGCAACGAAAGCTAAGGATAATTCAGATTCAACAAGCGATCCAAGAAGAACGAAGACACCCCACCGATAATAGCGGTGCTAGAGTGTATAGAAGTCGAAGAGGAAACGTCCGAAGGGTTTATAAGTCCGAGTGATTGTATTGGTGAATGTAAAAAGTGAGAGTCCAATAAACATATTCTTATAATCCAAGATCCACATAAATTTCTTGCCGCGTTACCTAGGAAACACGTGACAGTATCATATTTTTTATTATTAATAGAAAATATATGTGTAAATCTTATACTTTATATACAAAGTGGGTTAAATGTAGATCGCAAATAAATTTTAACTGTCCAGGGCCTAAGATTAAGATGCAGTCACTCCACTGCGTTGTTTAACATATACAGAGATGGTACCCATTAAAGAATGAACGAGTAATATAAATAAAAGTAAATACTACGGAAACAAGATCTTTTAGACATATCACTAATACTGACGGGCAGCTAGTATTTTCTGAGATAGAAAATTATTGCAGAGAGAGGTTTACATTTTAAGGAAAATAATAAAAAACATCGCATTA
This sequence comes from Cryptotermes secundus, assembly GCF_002891405.2. Lineage (NCBI taxonomy): Eukaryota > Metazoa > Arthropoda > Insecta > Blattodea > Kalotermitidae > Cryptotermes > Cryptotermes secundus. Next base: position 622,642 of record NW_019735463.1, read on the forward strand.
AAGTACCAACATCAAGGCCTAAATAAAGGACATTTTAGAATCGCATCATATCCGCTCAAAATAATAATATACAAGGAAATGACAGAAAGCTTTTCAAAGAGTAATTCTTTAAGATGCCAAATATAATTCATACCGAAAGTATAGGTTGATTATAAATTATTGTTGGGGTTTGAAAATTATAGGCCACGGAAACCCCGAAAATAATTTAGAAACACCCTATATGTTTCAAAATATAAATATGTGTGCAATAGAGATAATTATAATACTAAACTCCGCGGCCTGTAGCCCGCAAGCGAACTACACCGACCGAGCGACCGCCCCTTCTCGGAGAAGTTAGTGCCAAAGAATATTAAAATGAAGGTCTCGAAAACAGCCAAAACAATTACTCAAGTTTAACATTTCTACGCTATCCTAATCTGTGTTTAGATCTAAGTCTTATATTTTATTGTGACCTACCCAGAGTCCATAACAATTATTTAATCCCAGGGTTGGAAATGCACGGAGCTCTAAAAACCCTCCGCCCATATGATTTCAGGACGTTTTACTGAAGACAAGGATATATAGTCCATCTGCTATTTAAATGGTTAATTTAATTTCCATCCTGTATAAGAATTATTTTTAACAACTAATACTAAATACAAGGTATTAATAATAGTGTTATATTTTAGCGTCCTGTTGCACTGATTTAAGTTCATGATTTGTTTATTCCGTCTTGCAGTGCATACACTTATCTATCTTCTTCTCTCACTCTCACTACATGTTTCGGCATAAGAATGCCATCTTCAGGTGCTACTCAATTCACGTCAAACTAGTACATTGTATGCCTTGTCTTCACTTTAAAATAACTAAAATATATGTCCATCATATATATTGACAAATGTCAATCGTAAAAATATTAAAACTGTTCAGGGTTCCCGATCGCTACGTCGTATCTTATTACGCCAGTCCTGTTCATCCTACTCTGTTGGAGCTCTTCTTCCCTANATAGTATTTTACTTTTGTACCTATGGAATTTTTATTACATTCTAATTTTTCAATTTTATGAATTGTATATTTTAGGCTGCTATCGAAGTGTATATATTATGATTTAGTTTTTACAACATGATTGTGACAATGATAACTATTTTGCTGCATTGGTTATTGCAGTACATATAGTAATCTGACATGTTCTACATCCTAGGCAAGTTGTGACCAGAGAGGATTCATGGAATTTTAAAATAAATGAATGAATGAATGAATGAATGAATGAAAAGAATAGAGACAACTTCAGCTTCCTTATTTCTTGGTATTGTGACGAATATGGCCACTGATAGGCAACGATTCGGTAAACTCCGCCTGAAAGCCAGAAATGGAAGTCAATTTGCTAGGCAACGGTTCGGTAAACACAGATCCCCGCTGCAACGGATATGATGGTGAACGCAAAAGCTTTGCCACATACTGACACATGCTTCCGTGGCAACGAATATTAACAAAGACACAGATTCTCGTGGCAACGGATAACACAGAATTACAGAGGAACCGTTTGAGATGGTGACCTATATTTGGGCCGCCTGGAAGTTATAAAAGAGTCGTAATTCAGTTGTCAGAGAATTCAGTGTGTTACCAGTGTTTCGCCGTTCGTCATTCGTCATAGTGGAAGAGAAATCTCTCGTGGTCCAGTAAGGAATGGAAAGAGGCGTAGACAGTCACTGATTGTGAGCTGCTGTAATTGACAGTAATTGTAAAGAAGTTCCAATAAATCAACTTATCAAAAAAAAAACAGAACCCATTATTATAAGTCACGCAACCCCAAAATACGTAGCAGTATATTAAATGAGAGCCAGAACACAATTTTCTACTGCAGCAGGAAAGTTTAATAGAACTACAGCAGGAAGACGCGCACTTTTCTCGATCACTATGTATGCAGGCTTGTACGCTTCTCCAAGTATAATTAGAATAATCAAGTCAAAGAGGATGAGATGGGCAGGGCATGTAACACGAATTGGGGAGAGGAGAAATGCATACAGGATATTGGTGGGAAAGTCGGAAGGTAGGAGACCACTGGGAAGACCAAAGCGTAGGTGGGTGGACAATATTAAAATGGCTCTCAGAAAGAGAGGATGGGATGGTATGGATTGGATTGATCTGCCTGAGGATAGAGACAAGTGGAGGGCTCTTGTGAACACGGTGATGAACCTTCGGGTTTAATAAAATGCTGGGAAGTTCTTGAGTAGCTGCACAATTGGCAGCTTCTCAAGAAGGGCTGAGCTCCATGAGTGAGAGTGATGCAGGCAAACGGCGAGCAGGTTGGGAGGCGAGACCTCTGAGTATTTATATCTCTTTTATGGCTGCAGAAAATTCCACCTGTAACAGTGAGTCCATTGAAGGTAGGTACATAAAGTCACCCATACAAAGATCTTGTGTAAACTTACTGAACAGACCTGTGTTCCTTCCACCTTCAAGTAATCTTCCGTGACTGGAATTGTACGCGGTCATCCAACTCTGACTTAAGCTGAAGCTTACAAGCGTGTCTGTTTGCAGAGCTGACTATCACACGTCATATCGCATGTAGGTGACGTGTAAGGATACAGTCCTCAGCAAAACATTATTCGCCTTCATCTTCCATAAACATAATTAGTCTAAAAGACCTCTCAGATTACGCCATATTTTTACGAGCAAGCTTTAAGAAAGGAATGACTCTTGTGTTCAATATGAACCGCGTTATGGCTCTTTTGGTTCCCGCTATATATATAGAACTTTTCTAATAATTACCCAAAAATCTATATCACCGTCTCTCGGGTATGCACCCCCACAAATGTTTAAGGTAAAATAAAATTCCCCGGTTTTGCTTCCATCTCAAAAACTTCAAAACTAATTTACTGATCAAGAAGTCACTCGCCCTGCTTTCTTGGAACAAGGAAGTTCGTTGTCGTATTTACAAAACACGGTCTGTGGAAACTGTCATCAGCCAATTAAATCAAATCCAAGCCCCACGCTCCATTCCTCTAAGATTTATTTCAGTATTCTACTGCTACAGCACTAGAATGTGTTATAACTGGAATGCCATGTAAAGGGGACTTCCCTAATTAGACAGTAAGAGAAATGTTTCCACCTATGCCTTATATTATAATATTAAACTCACGTAAACCGGAAGAAGAGAACTTTACCCACAAGAAACCGATGATATGAGTAAAATATATTATTTTATACTGTTGTAAAGCCCATTGAAATCGCAACCGAAGTCTCTTCATCTGTTACATAAAGTTTCATACGTTTATCATCTTCCCTCCCTTCTGATACCTTTTATTTGTCCGCCCTTTTATCTTTGCAAATGAATATCGTTCAAAACATGCCTTGTTATACTGTTCGCTTAAATCCATTTTATTATTTTTTTCAATGGCTCTTCCAGCACATTCAGGGACCTGGCTTCTTCTTCAGTTTCCTAATCATTTTTACAGACGGTAGGACTCCTTGGGCGTGCGATCAGCCCGTCGCAAGGCCACGCTACCTAAACACAGGACAACGCAAACAGAATAAACGCATACGCACACCAAACATCTATGCCTTGAGTGGGATTCGAATCCGCGATCCTTGCGTCCGAGCGAGCGAAGACAGTTCACGCCTTAGACCGCGCAGCTACTGTGACCGGCAATGTATTATAATACGAGGATTGAAAAAAAAATAAAAATAAAAATTGTGTTAGATACATCATTTTTGCATTTCATATGCATATTTCTTCGACGTTTCTCAGTAGGTTTTCAACATATCTTCGGAAGAGTGCCGTTAGGTAGAGTGCTGGAAAGCTGGACACGCTCAGTTTAGGCGGAAATAGGATACACAACGGCTTTCGGAGGATCTCTTGTCCTTATTCATATCGATCGAATTCTTCCTACATAACTGCCAGTATTCTTGGACTCGTCCCAGATTTCTCTGGTCTGGCCTTTGCGTCTCAGAGATGAGCTTACGGACTTTGCCTGGACAAGACTGTGAAAAGGAAATTCTCAGTGTTTGCCTTTTTCAGTTCAGGCGAACAGAAGGAAGCACCAGCACACGAACATGACGAGATGTACGAGCTCTCAAGTTCTTGAGTTGGTTACACTGAAGATGACAGTCTGTACTCTCACAGATGTTTAATGACATTTCGGAGGAACATGTTCCATTCATACTGCCATATTCTAGGAGAGAACATTTTTAATACGTAAATATCAATCACACATGGAGCTGAGCCCTACATGAGAAGCTGCCAATTGCGCAGCTACTCAAGAATTTCCGAGCATTTTATGTAATCCGGATGTTTATTACCGCGTTCACAAGGGCCCTCCACTGGTCCTTATACTGAGCCGGATCAATCCAATCCATCCCATCCCAACCTATCTCTCTAAGATCAATTTTAATATTGTTTACCCACCTACGTCTTGGTCTTCCCGGTGGTCTCTTTCCTTCTGGCTTTCCTACCAATATCCTACATGCATTCCTCTTCTCCCCTATTCGTGCTATATGCCAAGCACATCTCATTCTCTTTTAATATACATATAAATAAACATATAGGATAAGAAAAGGTGTATGACACTGTGTGGGCTATCTGACAATGTGTGTGTGGTATGTCATTTGATACGGCTCTGCCTTCTTTACAGTCTGTAGTGAGCGCTGGGACTTGCTCCTCGCGAGTTCACTTTGTACGCTAGCTCTTCATGTCGGCATGGGCGAACGTTTAGGGTCTTACTCGAGCAGGCGGCGTTCACAGTAATTACGTATTATCCAACTTCTTTAAACGCTTCAATATCACTTCATTTAATTCTCAGTCTTCACAGTTTAATTTGTTAAGATGTCTTTACTCATACAAATATTTGTACGTCCGTTCAGCTCAAAACTTGCACCAGAGTGCAGAGGGTTCTGACGATGGTGTATAACACACAAGATACTGGGTTTTCGGACTTTGTCCAACGTCCGGATTCTAAAGAACTAAGTAAAAACACAGCGTTTCGGAAACTGGATCTGTTTCCGTCCTCAGGTGAGGGAAGACACCTACTCTGTTAGGTCCCTTAGAAAGAGCTAGCCTCAATCAGTCATTCAAAACGTTGGTTTTTTCTTAGTTATTTAGAATCCGGACGATGGACTAAGTCCGAAAACCCAGTATCTTTGCACCAGAGTGTTTGCGAAAATAATGTTTTCACAACTTTTATTTATAGGGAGGCCTGCATCAAAGTGTTTTTACGAAAAATAAGTTTTTACGTTCTTCCTCTTCGAAGGAAGAAGCCAAAATATTTCTGAAACTAAGTTTTAGAACAATTCTGTTTGTAAAAAATGACCCCCTCATTTTTAGCTGGTTCAGTTTTGAAATTGACATGGTCTTTAGTTTGTATCTTCACCAATCAACCACTTTATCTTCTGAATGGGTATGACGTCATCACTTCATGTACAGCTCCTTTGTTTAACACACAGTCTAGCTTCCCCATGCTACCGATATTTTGTTCATGTCACGTGTTAAATCCAGAACTCTTGTTCAGGGCAGCTGCGACTTAATGACTTTATCGCTGTGATGTTATGTTACGTTATCAAGGAAGCAATTCATCTCCGTTCCTTATCAAAAACTAATTACAGTCTTTAAAATTGTAATCTAAACCAAGTGGCAACTTTCCCACATACACGTATGTTAATTATATTTCTATTTTAAATTATTCCTTAGGTTGAATGATTACATGTTCTCGCGACGTATGTTCATAATTAACTAACTAATTTATGGAGCTGAGCCCTTCTTGAGAAGCTGCCAATTCTGCATCTACTCAAGAATTTTCCAGCATTTTACGGAACCCGAAGGTTCATTACCGTGTTCACAAGAGCCCTCCACTGGTACCTATCCTGAGCCAGATCAATCAAGTCCATATCACCCCATCCTAGCTCTCTAAGAACCATTTTAATATTGTTTACCCATCAACGTCTTGGTCTTCCCAGTGGTAGTTTTCCTTCTGGCTTTCCCACCAATATATTACATACATTCCTCTTCTCCCCAATTCTTGCTACATGCCTTCCCATCTCATCTTCCTTGACTTGATCATTCTAATTATATTTCGCGAAGAGATGTCCACAAGTGACAGTTCGAGAACTTGCCATCTGTAGACTAAGATGTGATCTACTTCGCTGTTTTAACAGATGAAGAATGAAACTACCGTGAGGACATCAAAGCTCGCATAATTTCAATCCATTTATCCACACATAAAGGAAAAGGTCCAATGTGCGAGGTCTGGAGAACGTGGTGGTCATTCCATGGGTTCCCTTGGATCGATCTGCTGTTCAGACAAAAACGTATCTAACCACCGTTGCGGAGAACAGCTGGTGTGCGGCTGTCCTCCATCGTGCCGGAAACAAAATCGAATGCGCCACGCTAAAGCCATGGCGTCTAAGTGAGTTTTGCAGTCTCCAGGAGGTGAGGTGAAGTTCTTCTGTTGACGTATTATCCTTATAGCCAGGCCCTATAATGTCACACATTAATTCGGGAATCAGTTATACGGTGGTCATCAGGAGCTCTGTGATCATTCTAATCCTACCAGTAGATGATTTTGTGTGTGTCTTCAGACCTGTTCTCCAGACCTCACATCATTCGATTCTTTCTGTGGAGTCATGTACGATAACCTACTGCGAAGTACTGCTTGGTGTCTGTATAGCTAATCCCCTCGCGACGTTGCGACGTGTGCGCTCTTGCGTAAGCTGCCGTATTCACATGAGTGAGCAACAGGGTGGATACCAGTTCAAACATTTTCTGTAGTGAAGGCACAGACCTTTGTGGCACTCTACACGCGTGTGTGGTTTTGTGAGCTTTCAATACTTTGCCGGTGTTGAATTACAGTTACGTTTCATTACGTGTACAGTAAAATACAATATTTCCGTTCATTATTCCTGTTTCGTTTTGTAGCTGCCTCTGCTTCGGTACCTCCTCCCCTCTCTAAAGAACATAACCCCATTCGCCATCATGTCACTTTGACAACATCGCCGTAACTTTTTACTGATGACGTAAAATTAGTGTATTTCTGTTATGGCTCGTCCTAGGAAAATCTGCCAACACTTGATATCAGAAATATATTATTCCTGACTTTACAATGCGCCTTGTTTTTTCAAAATAACTGAGGTCTCCTATGGTCCGGAACTTTTGGGATCTACTGTATAATTCTCAATGTTCTTCCGTCTGTCCGTCAAATTTCGTGTCTTAAAACTATAAATGATAGCGAAAAGGTGTAAATATAGAAGGTTCTTTTTAAGGAAGAAAACTTGGAAAATGTTAATTTTACTATTAAACGCAGGGGTTCAGACTAGTTCCCCATTCGGTTCCCTATAGGAGAAATACTGGGACCATGTACTACTACAAACACTGAACAACAGGTCAGCTACTTGTTACTTGGTAAATTAATACATGCTTTTTCATTCCGGTTTAAGGTGGGGTGTTATGCTCCTGATAGATGAAGTTGCAGTGCTTAATGTCGCCATGTAAGCTTTCGGAGTACTCATAGCGTGATTCCTCTGCGCAGACACAATAGTGGTTATTATTATTATTTGCCAGTTTGTATAAAGCTATCAATGTCTACTTTCAACACTAAAAACTGTAACCGCACCATTGAAATCCTTCCCCCCTTTTTATTTCAGTAGCTGATAGAGTTAATAATAAGAATTTATAAAGAAACAAAGGTTTAAGACACACTGTAAGAACAAGGAATAGGCGATGAGCAGATAGACCAAACTTGCGCGGACAAGGACATCTGCTAGTCCTTGCGTCCAAGCATATGGTGTTATTTTCCAAAAGGGCAGAAAATTATACTTCAAGAAACCCCACTGAGTTTCTTTAGAAATTGAGAACTAGACTTACGGCGGCAAGACACTTTGAGAATTCGAGAAGTGACAGTTTCTACCAGCCGTAAGTCAAAAGTGGAAGTGCCAGGAGATCATTAGCGACCCCTCATAAGTTGCATCGCTGTCAATTTCGCCGTTTGGTCTTTTAGGGCGAAATTCCCTTAAAAATAATCTGTCATTAGCCAACTTCCTGTATTTGAATCAGCCTATCAGTGAAATCAGGAGGAGAGGAGAATAGGCAGACACAAATCAGTTACGACCTCTGGCTCGGCAGAGAGTTCAGTCTAAGATTTTAGTCGTCTATCAACTTTTGAACTTGGCGGAGGCAAACCCCGCATCACACGCGCTAAAAGATAATTCTAAGAAGTACAAAATTTTGCTCTCATAACGACTCATATTGAGATTAGCCTAATCCATAAGAGGACGGTTATAAGTTGAGCTGATCGAGTGCATTTTTGTGTAAGTGTAACACCAGCTGCTCTAAGCCAAAACTAAATCAGACTACGTGAATTTACGCAGCCGAGTGCCTTTAAGAAGAACAGCAATAAAGGGTTGTAGTGGTACAGTGAATTGTGTTGATTAGAGGTGCTTCACCCTCACTTGTCCGAGCCTGACCCGTATCCGACCTGAAGAGAGACTCATCTCCACTGTCTAGTCAAACCCACCGTCAGCTTTCACATGCTCACGCCTTCCCCCCTTTACTATGAACCGTAAACAGTCTCTAGCTGTTTGCTGGCGCCCACACTATCAGATCCCATCATGAAATCCAACCCCCAATAATCCCAACGGAAGGAAGAAGCGGTGGAGCCGGGTGAAGCCGAAACCAGCTACGACCTAGCAACTTCAGCAGCGGCAACACCAGGTAGGGCAACGTCAAAGTGGTCATTGGAGCAGAGGGGCCGATTGCCATTGACTCGCACTCCCTGCACTACTATTCAGATGGAGCCGCAGGCGGGAGGGCAACAAGAGGGCGGTAATAGAACTTCCAATTATAATGGAAACATACAAAAGTGGTATATTCTTAGAAGGGCCAGTGATTATCCAGCCTGTGACAGCGCTAAGGTCTCTGGATAGTAAACAGAAGAGTAAAGTCGCATAATGGTACATTCTACTGAATGAATATTCCTTTCGTCACATAGCAATTCGCCTTGGATATCATGTTATACTCGCTCCTTTCAAACACAACACTGAACTTGTTATGTATGACTCTACATTGTTCCTGCTGGTCGCTTTCTTTAATGCCAGTGTAAACGCGGCAAATTTTGCCAGTAAGCATACTGGTGCCGAGAAAAGGGTGTAGCTGTATGTTCGGGAAGTAACGGGTTCGAATTTCGATTGATTACTCCACTCCTGAGGTGTTTTCTAGGTTTGATCAGTCTCTCTACGTGTATGTCACTATTTTGAAGTAGGTTATAACATCATCCAGAAATTTATCTATTTCTCATTTATGATCATATTCGCCTTCTTTGACTCTGTGTGACCAGTACAGTCGTAAAAGGAATTAAATAATTTAGTGTCACGTGTTTAGTGACTAGACAAAAATTTCGACTGTTAATTGGATTTACTGGACTCTCTCATAGCGCTTCCGCCAATTCACACGCTTTACATATCACTATAGCACGCCCTGGGTCTCCTATGGTTTCATTAAGCGTTGTCTGGTAACGGATCCCAATAATGCCTTGTCTTGTTCACGTTGTTACTCGCTGGCTGCTACCTCACAACTTACCTAATACTCCAAGTGTGTCTTCTCAACTCCTGAAATCACAGAAAATATCGCTTACATTTCCTCTATTGTTATGGGCGGAACTGTTGCTCTCGTCATTTGATGAATACTGACCGTTGCGTAGCAACGAATTCCCTCTTCATGGAGCCACCGTGTGTTTAGCGTGCCATAACCTATCAATGGATATTTCTTCTCGTTCAAGAATTCTGCCTTTGTGCCCTCATGTCTCAATAAGAATCACTCGACTGGGGATGACAACTTCAAGCCGAAAGCAGTAAGTCCGATGTGCTGCGATATGGCTGCTTACAAGCGTGAGAACTGCGCAGCTGTGACACCAGAACGTTCTTCGTACATCATTACTAACCAGTGCCAGCGCGTGCACTCTTGCACTCTGAAAGCATCACGTTCGGAACTACGCTCATCCAAGCACAAGCTGAATGCTCTCCGTTTCTTTCTCCATCCACTCGACCCCCTCCCCCAGACCTTTTGCTTTTTCTTTCCTGTGATTATTTGCTTCCATGTTTACTACATGTTTTCTGTGTTTATCTTATTCTGTTACTTCCTTCTCTTTCCATTCCTTTTTTCATTTCACCTTTCCGCTTCCTTCTCTGTATCTTTCTTTGTCTTCTTCAATTCCTCTCTCTACACTTTAATTTGCCTCTTTATTTTATTTCACAATTTCCTTTGTTATTCATTTAATTATTTAATAATTCAGCCGGTCACGATAGCCGAACGGTCTAATGCATGTACTGTCTTCGCTCGCTCGGAAGCTGGGATCGTGGGTTCGAATCCCACACAAGGCATGGATGTTTGGTGTGTGTATGTGTTTATTCTGTGTTTGTGTTGTCCTGTATTTAGATAGAGGCCTTGCGACGAGCTGATCACTCGACCAAGGAGTCTTGCCCTCTGTAAAAGGATCATGAAACTGAGAAGTCAGAGGCCAGGGCCCAAGGGGGCTGTAAAGACAGCGAAAACATTCATTAATTATTTTTCTACTTATTTGTTTACCGTTCCCTTGTGTAGCTGCCCAAACCGGTAACAAATTACAGCACTATGTAAAGGTTCGTTTCTCCACTCTTCTCCGTCAGCATGCTTCTGTAAAATCTAATCTCAATAAATTACTCTGAAAAATGGGTCGCGCCATAGCTCAAGCGGTTAGTCGCTGGCTTCCCACCGCGGCGGCCCGGGTTCGATCCCGGGTCTGGTCAAGTGGGATTTGTGGTGGACAAAGTGGCGCTGGGGCAGGTTTTCTCCGAGTACTTCGGTTTCCCCTGCCAATCTTCATTCCACCAATTACTCCACAATCACCCTCACCTATCATCTGGGGCTGGTACAATAGGCGAGAAGAGGCCGCGGTACAAGGGACTTAGTCCCACCCCACTAGCATTAAAAAATACTCTGAAAAAATACGTAAATATAAGAAATGAAATAAATCCCGGTCCGAACTGAAAACGAAAGACTTCTACTTCACCCAGAAGTCTGCATATATTTTGGATATATTTGTATGAATATTAACAAGAACAAAACAATTAAAGTATGTGAAAGTTTTATATGGAAAACATATGTTACCGTGGGAACAAACTCTCCAAAATAGAAATCGTTGAGGTAACGTACATGCAAACATAGCGACCAACGGATTAAACGGTTCGCCGTGCTGTAAAGGCAACTTCTCTGACAGTTGTGTGGGGCGAATAGTCTATACGGAGTGCTGCAGGCGCGGCAACAGTCATCAGGGCATAAACGAAGTCAACTAATGAATACCGAAAACTGAAGTAGGCGAGAGTGAAGCACCAGAGCAAGTGGAGCACTAGCAACTGAAATAAAAATACTAAAGTACTCGTATTGCTACCGCTCGAGTATTATTGTACTTTTTCTCAGTTTTCTTCGCTATTCTTCGTCATCTTTTCATTCTTTTCTTCTTTTCTCTTTCACTCTTGCTTGATTTTCTTCTTTCCGTCATTCTCTTTGTATTGCTCAATAAATTCGTTCTTTCCTTCTTGGCTGCTTTCTTTTATTTTCCATTCTTCGCAGCTTCACCTCATGTCTTCCTATCATTCTCTTCTTTATCCATTATTCTGTTCCGTTTTTATTTTTATTTATTTATGGTTCGCATGATCGAAAACAATACAAATAAAAGGTTCATTCTTGTAGTTACGAACCAGGTGCAGAGCAGTGTGTTGTATTCTAGCAGCTTATATGCACATGGTGAACAAATATGTTTTTTTTATGACATCTAGAGGTGCATACAAGATAGCCACTTGAATATCCTGGACCAGTAAGGCAAGGAAACAGAAGGAACACGTTCAGGAAATATTTATATTCTCAAGTTTGTTACGTACTAGCTATGAGCTCCAGTTTATGCTGCACGCGTCTTGATAACATGCCGTGAATCCGCTATTATTATAGCCTTGAAGGAGTATCTTTGTCACGTTGCATTACGGATATGTCACCCTGCATTTCACAGAGGCAGAAAAGTGGCCGAATTCAAACTCGCAAGTGCAATTTTTGTTGCTAGCACATCGAATAAAGCAAACCATGGTTTTTCCTCCATTTCACATCGCGAACATTTTGTCACTTAGGCACCATAATTCAGATTCAACATAAACTACATCATTGTATGTAAATGCAATAATTCTCTGGAATTTTAGACTTATTGAAATGTAAAACGAACTAACATAAATACACAGATCACTGAACCTACAGATATTTTTAATCCGCCTTATAGTTCTATTGGGGGTAGGCGGTAGCCTAGTTGGTTGAGGCACTATACTACAAGCCGGAAGGTCGCAGGTTCGATTCCTGATGAGGTCAATTGATTTTTCAACTGACTCAATCCTTCCAGCCGCACTATGCTCCTTGGAGTCGACTCAGCCTCTAACAGATATGAGTACCAGAAATCTTCCTGGGGGTAAAGGGTGGCCTGCCGACGGGTAAGGCTGACAGCCTCGACGTCTCACAAACACAATGAGCCTCCAAGACCTGTCACACGGATAGCTTCACCTTTACATGGCTCTATTGTATTGGACTGACTACGAAGTTACTATATGACATTATAAAACTAGGAACCTCGTGATATATACAGGTCGCGTGAGGTCAGGAGAATTAAATCATCACAGCTTTGAAATTTGATATGTAGCCCCGATATTCTTCAGCGAAACCCCCTTGGAAAAGGGTCACTTTGTGGAATCAAAACACAGAAGGATAATATTGAGATGCATCCTAGGCAAACAGGCAATGAGAATGGGTACTTGACAAAACAGTCTCTGGATCGTAACCAATGACGGGCATTAGTTTAATTCTGTTGAACCTCTTTGTTTCACCATCAGAGCTGGTTTTCAGAATCAAATCCAGACATAAAACAGAGGTCTTAACCACTCTCATCCAGTGTACAATCTCGCGTGTGATACTACGAGGGGCGTTCAAGTTCTAAGGTCTCCGATTTTTTTTCTCAGGACTGGGAGCAGATAGACACATGCGGTTTAGTTTAAAATACTTGTGCACTCTTTGTGAATGCGTGACAGACATGGTAGCACTCTACGGCACACAGAACTCTAGTGGTAGCAACGAGAGTGAGGAGTGTTTTTGATACTTAAACTGGCGACGTTTTCGTTACAAGAACAGCGAGTAATCATTCGTTTTCTCCACTTGCGTGGTGCGACACCCATTGAAATTCATCGCCAGTTGAGTGAGACATGTGGTAATGGTGTCATGAATGTGAAAAATGTGCGTTCTTGGGTGCGACAGTTCAAATAAGGCCGAACGTCGTGTGACAACGAACCAAAACAATCTCGGCCTCGCACCAGCCGGTCTGACAACATGGTCGAGCGAGTTGAGAAAGTTGTTTTGGAGGATCGCCGATTGAGTGTGGAAAACATCGCCTCCAAAGTTGGCATTTCCGTGGGATCTGCACAAAATCCTGCATGAAGACCTGCGAATGCGGAAAGTGTCCTCCAGGTGGGTTCCACGAATTTTGGCGGATGACCACAAGGCTGCACGCATGGCAATGACGAAGGCATGAATGGGACTTTCTTTTCATCAACTGTGACAATGGATGAGACATGGATGCCGTTTTTCAATCCGCTATTATATCAGCAATTTTCCAGTGGTCAAAACAGACTCCTACAGAAGCGTTCGCAG